>NC_077230.1:387910824-388100824 GCF_027887165.1 Monodelphis domestica
ATAGAAACCAGAATTCTAGAAATTATAATAATGACTATGGAAATAGCTATAATGAATATAGAAATAAGAACTTTAGAAACCAGAATTATAGAAATAGGAATTGGGAAAATAATGACAATGCTCCAAATGAAGAAAATTATAATGATAATGAACAACAACAATATATGAGAAATGGCGCTCGTCCAAAAAATACTCGAGGTACTAATGACCCTCAGAGAGGTGCCCTTCAGGGGGGTGCCCAAGGAATATCCCAAACACAATGATGGTGTCGGGGGGGGGGGGACTGGGGCGCAGGAATCAGAGGATACAACCTTTGATTTCCCGGACCCTGATGTCCTACTACCCGTTGTCCCTATCCACTGCCCTCCCCATACTAATGAACCCCATGTTACCATAAAGGTGGGTAACACCTATTATGATTGTCTATTAGACACTGGAGCTTCCTGGTATGTATTAAAGAGAACACCTGATTTACAATGTTATTCTGTTGGCTCAGAGAATGTAATGGGAGTATCAGGAATAACCCAAAGAGTTAAAAGACTTCCTCCTAGAATGGTGTCTGTAGGACCCCTAGAGGTACAACACTCCTTCCTTTTGATGCCTGACTCCCCTTTAAATTTGCTGGGGAGGGACCTTCTATGCAAACTCAGAGCCACAATAACCTGCTCCCCAGATGGCTCATTATCATTAGAAGTACCAGAGGAATCTTTAAATTTACTCCCTGTACTTCTCTCGGAAAACCAGGAGGCAAAAGAACCTTCCATTTTTGAAATACCTAAAGATATACCGGAGTCTCTTTGGGCCACATCTTCTTCTGATGTAGGCTTACTTAAATCTGCTGTTCCTGTGCAGATAAAAACTAAATCTAGCCCACCTCCTTCTATCCCTCAGTATCCCCTCTCAAAGGAGGCAATTGAGGGTATTACACCAGTTATTAACTCATTAATAGAACAGGGAATAATAATCCCTTGCAAATCTGAATATAACACGCCCATCCTGCCAATTAAAAAACCAAAAAGAGGGCCCGATGGCAAGCACCTCTATAGATTCATACAGGATCTAAGGGCAGTGAATAATCACGTTATAAAGAGACACTCCGTAGTTTCTAACATACATACTATTATTTCATCTATTCCTAGCACAGCTACATACTTTACAGTAGTAGACTTGTGTTCAGCTTTCTTTTCCATACCTATACATGAGAACTCCAGGCATATTTTTGCTTTCACCTGGAAGGGCTCACAATATACCTGGTGTCGGCTGCCACAGGGTTATGTCGAAAGTCCGAGCTTATTTGAGCAAATTTTGAGCCAAGACACAGACAATATAACATTTAAAAATAGCAAATTAATCAAATATGTAGATGATCTACTCTTGGCTTCAACAGATGCAAAAACATGTCAAGAAGATAGCAAACACCTTCTTTTGGAACTGCACAAAAGAGGACATAAAATCTCTAAGGATAAAGTTCAGTGGTGTCTCCAAAAAGTAGAATATTTGGGATTCATCTTGACTGCGGGTGCTCGTTATATTTCTCCAAAACGAATTGAGAATATTCAAAAATTGAGTGCTCCTACCACTAAGAAACAGCTGAGAGCAATTTTAGGAGCAACAGGGTTTTGAAGACAATGGATTCCTTGCTATGGGGAAATTACTAAACCTCTTATAGCATTAACAAAGGATTCGGTTCCTGAACCCTTCAAATTAGAGCCTGAACACTTGTCAGCTCTATCAGATCTAAAAAAGGCTATCATGTCTGCCCCTGCTCTAGGCATCTCAGATTACAACAAACCATTTACTTTATATGTGCATGAGCGAAGAGGAGTAGCCTCTGGCGTGTTAACTCAGACTTTGGGACCTTCTCAGCACCCAATTGCTTATTATTCTGCCCAACTAGACCCAGTAGCAGCAGGAGCACCACCATGCCTTAGAGGAGTAGCTGCTACAGCCTTACTAGTAACAAAAACTGTTGATTTAGTATTGGGATGTCCATTAACAATAATGTGCCCACATGAGATAGAAGCATTATTGATAATACATAGAACACAGGCATTCTCGGATCAGAGAATTACAAGGTATGAAATAACCTTATTAAATAGTGAAAATATTACCTTGAAACACTGTTCAACTCTTAACCCTGCCACCTTGCTTCCAGATTTACCTACTTCAGGAGAACCATTACATAACTGTGAAACATTAGTGTCCATGGCAGAAAAGCCTCGAGATAATCTCTTGGACACTCCCTTAGACAATGCAGATCTGATTTTATTTACCGATGGTTCCTCTTTTATGAGGGATGGCATACGTTACACTGGAGCTGCCGTAGTCTCAGAATTTGCCACTGAATGGTCAGCTTCACTACCTTCTAACATTAGCGCTCAAGGAGCAGAACTCATAGCTCTAAAACAAGCTTGTATAATTGCTATATGGATAGTGTTCTTTCTCATAAGTCCCTCAGAATTATCCTGGATCATTGTATTGCTGCTAGTAGAGAAGTCCATTACATTCGATTGTCAGATTAGTATTTTATATATCCTTAGAAGTGAGAGTTGTACTGGAGAGGGAAGGAGAGTTAATCTTGACTTTTAGTGGATTTGTGAATTCTTTGCAAATTTTTGTCATGTTAGATAAAAAACCTGATGCATATTTAATATTTTGATAGCCTGAGTGCTTCCATGTGAGCCAAGGGTCATTTTCTTTTCCTTAAAAAAATTTTTTTATAGAGACATAAACATGGTGTTCCCAGAGAAATTCTGCTGAAGGGGAAACAAGCCAAATTAAATTGTTGAGAAATTCTATTAAGAATTTGACAAAATGTTCCAAACTAACTCAATCTTTACTTGTGCCCAGTGATTTCAGTGCAAAGGTGGGCACAAGGAATGATAGTGAGAACCAGGATAGAAAATTTAGTTCAGAATCAAGAATTTAAAGAGACCAAAGGTTTATGAATTCATACCTATATATTATGAAGAAAGTCTAAAGGTATAAGAATCAAAGTTACCTCACTCTGGGTTTAAGACTAACTCCTTTTTGCAATTTGAAAGGTACCACTATCTTCTTCTTTAAAAAGTTATGCTCACTTTCCAGGGGGCAGCTGGGTGGCTCAGTGGACTAAGAGTCAGGTCCAGAGATGGGAGGTCTCAGGTTCAACTCTGACCTTAGACACTTCCTAGCTGTGTGACCCTGGGCAAGTCACTTAACCCCCATTGCCTAGTCCTTACCACTCAATATCTAGTATTGATTCTAAGACAGGAGGTAAGGGTTTTAAAAAAAAAGTTCTTCTCACTTTCCAGAACTGGGCATAGAGTACTTGACTGGCAATCATGAAATTTAGAGTTTATTTCCTATTTTATAGTGATCAATTTGGTGCAGCTAGGGGGCACAGTGGGTAGAATGCTGGGCCTAGAGTCAGGAAGAGCTGAGTTTAAATGTGACCTCAGAGTTATTTGCTGTGTGGCCCTGGGCAAGTAACTTAACCCTTTTGCCTCAGTTTACTCATCTTTAAAAATGAGCTAGAGAATGGCAAAGCACTCTAGTATCTTTGCCAAGAAAACTCCAAATGGGGTCATGAAGAGTCAGATAAAGCTAAAAATGAACTTAACAAACATCAATTCCTGTGACTTTGGACTCCACTGATTGTCTCTTTACCATAGTTTCCTCTTTTGTAAAATGAAGGAACTAGACTAGATGGTGATGGCCTCATTTTCAGATAAACTCAATACTCACTCTTCCAGAATCTTAAAGCAAAGAACTCAAAAGACAGGCACAGATTGAATTAAATGTGAATTGGTGTTGCTTCTTCCCAGGACTTAGTTAAAGAAGACAATCAAATTTACAGTACCTTTCTAGTCACCTTGGCCTCTTACTATTAATTCTTTCCCAAGCTTTTGTGAATTTAAATAATCTGACTTTTGCCCTCTTCCCCTTTTCAAAAGATTATTTAAGCACTCCTCTAATTTAGTGGAAGTCTGGATCTTGCTCTGTGTGTTTTTCCAGATTATAATTCCATGTCTAAACAGCTTTTAGTGGCTTTCTTGATTATAATCTACTTGCCCTAATTAAAGAATGGCTATTATAATTATTGAGGTAGTTCCATATTTTTTAGGTAAATAATAGAAATATATAGGCTAGCTCAGGGGATCTTAGAACTGGTATTATTGTGATCGTAGGCAGTTTTTCTGATTTTCTGATCAGATCAACTGAATTTCTCTGATCCTCAGTTTTCTTATCTGTAAAATGAGGGGAGCTGAACTAGATGACTTTTAGGTCCCTTCCAGCCTTCAGCCTATGATCCTGTAGGCACTAGGAGGCGAAACAATTAATATTGACTGATAATATAGAAAAGTAGGGGGCAAAGAGGACCCCTAAACCAGAAGGATGAGGAAAATGGAACAAAGTTGGCATCACTTTCTTTCCTTAACAGTTTCATCTACAGACCTTAACCTGCATCTTTCACAAGTGTAGCTGTTCTCAGCATCTTAGTGCTGCTCCTGCCCCCTAGTGTCCCAAAAATATCAAGAAGAAATTAGCTCTGAACCTGTTTTCTCGGGGTTGTGATCTTTCTCACTTTTATTTCCTACTGCCTTCCAACCCATTTCTATAATAATAATATTTATGTAGTCAGGTTTGAAAAATGCTTTACTAATATTAGCTCATTTGATCTCTGTCATTTTATAGATTCAGATAAAGTTAGAGTCAGAGGAGATCTTGGATATGAAGGAAAACTGTCCTGTGAAATGAACTCTTCCTAGTTTTGAGGGAGAAGTAGGGGAAGACAAAACTCCTGATTTGAGGGGCCTCTCCAAACTGGTGGGAGAATTATAGTCTGAGGAAGACAGCACCTGCTCTTCTCAGGCAGGAGGTAACAATTCCTGCTGTTGAGAAGCCTCTAATCAGATAAACTCTTGAGATATATCTTCAGAGCCCTGTATTACCTAGTCCCACTCCTACCTTTCCACTCTTCTTAGGCTTTACTCCTCTTATGGGAATTTTTTATTCCTTTTAATTCCTCTTGCAAATCTTGGTTAATATTAATATTAACTGAGCAAAACCTGTCCCAAGGGCCACCAGACTTAAAGATTTACTTATGAGTCTTAAGCATTCCTTAGAGAAGAGTCTTTAACTGTCTCTGACTCAGGTGACACATAAATGCTCCTTCTAAATCAGCCTATTTGTGAACCCTCTAAATGCAGTCTAATCTGTAACCTGACTTACTTTACCTAGAGAATTTTCTTCCTTAGGGAATGTATGAGATTGATTCTATTTAAGGCTGCTTAGCTTTTGACATGGAAGAAAGTATGGCATTATGGATCTATTTTCTCCAACTTTTATGGCTTAAAAGGAACGTCCAAGAATAATTTCTCTGTCACTTGGACATAATTTTGCCTATAAGAAACCTTGTTAGAATCAGAATGATTTTTCAGGTTTTCTGTGAGGTCTGAACTTATACTTGAACATAAGATTTTTATCTCCAACATTTTGCGTTGTGGTAAATATGGATGGGGAGGGGAAGAGCGAGAAGAAGAAAGAGAAAGTGAGAGAGACAGGATGAGAGAAAAGATGAAAGAGAGAAAGTGGGGAGGTTGGGGTGGGACGCCCAACTCGCCTTTGCAGCGGACATAAAATGTTGGCTTCGAGGCCCGGCGAGGGTTGAGATTTGGTCTCCCTTTCCGGGTTTCTCACCCTTCCGGTTTCACCTCTTCCGGCCTCTCTGGCTGCCTCGGTGGCTGTGCGTCTCTATGGTTCCGGCGCGGGCTAGGGGCGGCGGCGGCGGCGTTGGTCGGGCGGAGGCCGCAGCAGAGGCGCCATGGACAGCGGCGGGCGGCCTTCGGCGATCCAGCTCATCCTGCTGGGCACCAGCTCGGCCGTGGCCGCCGCCCTGTACTCCGTGTATCGGCACAAGGCCCAAGCAGCCCGCGAGCTCAAGGTTAGTTGGTTCGCGCCCCGGTCCGGGACTCCAGGCCTGACGTGGCTCCAGACCCCAGAACAGCACAGTCCAATCTGAGTCCCCGAGCCTCAGACCCCGCCCCTTTGCTTCCCATCCCACTACCCTTCCCACAACAAACAATCCGAAATGACCTAAGACGGCTCCAGACCCAAGCCCCGATCCTGTAGGACAGTCCCCACCCAAAGGTGACCTTTCCTCCCCCTAGACTGTCTCTGCTTCCATCAAGATCAGGGAGTTTGGGGGTGGCTAGGTGGTTCAGTGATAGGACGCCAGCCCGAGAGTCTGGATGTCCTGAATTCAAACTCAGGCCGCAGACACTTCCTAGCTGTGTGTCTCTGAGCAAGTCACTTTGTGTATTGGTTCCTAGGCAGAAGAGCGGCAAGGGCTAGGCTGTGGGGGTTAAGTGACTTGCCCAGGGTTCCAGTTTTAAGTATCTGGGGCCAGATTTGAACCTAGGACCTCCCATCTCCCAGCCTGACTCTCCATCCACTGAGCCACCTAGCTGCCTCCAAGGTAAGGGCCTTGGGGGAAAAAAAAAGATTCGAGGGGTTTAGTGGACTGCAAGCCCAGTTTTAGTCAACAGCCAGGAAAACGACTTTGACTTGTGGGAGGTATTAAGAGAGACAGGACCAAGGATGTGTAGCCATCCATATGTCTGTCCTATTGCTATCTATCCATTATTCATCTTTATGCCATCTACTTATCTCTGCCCTTTCTATCCATCCGTATATATTTGTCTATATCATTCCTCTAGGGCTATGTGTCCTTCTGTCGGTCTATATCTTTCTATTTTTCTGTATTTATGTCTATCTATTTGTCATTCATCTCTTATCTATCCATCTATATTTCTATCCATTCATCTATACCATTTATCCATCTGGAATCTCTGCCTGCCCTATCCATCCATTTATCCTCCTATAGTGTTGTTTTTCTCAGCCATCATTCATCAATATCCATCCACATATCACTATCTTTATATTCATCCAAGTTTCTGCCTATATCTTTATCTTAACATCTCCATTTCTATCCTAGCTTATCTACCTGTCCTATCAATCTGTATCTATATCTGCCTATTTGCCAGTATCCTATCTCTCTAATCCATGCATCCATTTGTCTCTCCTATCTATATCTATCCACCTTAGATGTGTATATATATATATATATATATATATATATATATATATATATATATATATATATATAAATAATTTTGTTTGTTTCCACCATTAGATTGTAAGCTGCTTGATGGCTGGGACTGTCTTTTGCCTCCTTTTGTAGCCCCATCATTTAGCACAGAACCTGGCTTAATAAATATTGATTGATTGATAGTGAGGTGACATTCCCACTGTCCCCTGTTGTTGCACCATTTCTGAAGTTTTATTTTCGGTTTTGGGTGCCACCTTTTGGGAAGGAAGTTGACAAATAGCCACCCAGAGTGCAGAAGGAAGTCAGAATCATGGCCAGTTTTAGGATTGGTTTAAAGAATTAAAATATTTAACTTACAAAAGAGAAAACTTGGGTGGAGGATATCTTTAAGTATTAGAAGGGATATTATGTAGACAAGGAATTTCTCTGTGTGGGCCTATAGGCAGAACCTGAGATAATGGGTAAAAATTTCTGAGGTAGATTAAGGAGAACTTTACTAACAATGAGAGCTTTCCATCTCTGGAGATTCTCAAACTAAGTCTATGCAACCACTTGTTGGGGATATTGTGATAGGTATTCTTCATATACAATTTGGTCTTTCTGACCTTTGAACCATAGAAATGGATAAATTGTTAAAGGTTTGACTTTTGAAAGTACTTAATTTCTTTAGAAAATATTCTTAGTCTATTTTCAATAGTGCTGCCAGATAATGAGGTATTGCTCTGTTTCCATTTTTTAATTTCCAATTAATTAATTAATTAAATTTAATGGCCCTTACCTTCCGTCTTGGAATCAATACTGTGTATTGGTTCCAAGGCAGAAGAGTGGTAAGGGCTCAGCAGTCAGGGTTAAGTGACTTGCCCAGGGTCACACAGCTGGGAAATGTTTGAGGCCAGATTTGAACCTAGGACTTCCCATATCTAGGCCTGGTTCTCAATCCACTGAGCTACCCAACTGCCCCCTCTGTTTCCACTTTTGAATGTCACTTCCTATTATCATTGTTTGTGGACTTCCCAACCACTCCCTTCTAGACTGAAATGGAAATGTAAGCTTTCCCTGGTCTGGTTTACCCACATTTATTATTTCTTCTTTAAATATTAGTGGCTTTGATAGAATATGCCATAAAATTGATAACATTGCTCTTTTAACTTTTTTTCCCCAGGGAGCCAAAAAAATTCACTTGGGTGAAGACTTGAAGAGTATTCTTATTGATGCTCCAGGGAAGTGTGTGCCTTATGCTGTCATTGAAGGTATGCTCATTTATGTTTTTTGTGAGCCCTTTCCTGTTGGGGTTGGCAGGTAGGTTTAGTGAGACGGAAAAGGACCCAGGAGGCCAGCACTACCTGGGGAGGGCCTGGAGAAGAGGAGGCTTGGTGAGGGACTAAGTATGTCATATAGGAAGTCCGTGTTAAGGTAAAGCTTAGACAAGAGAGCCTTAGAGATGTCCAGCCAAACTGGAACTTAGCTGTCTCCCAAATTCAGCAGTTCTGTTCTGTGCTCGAATGCACTTTCTCCTCATTGCTACCAGTTTGCAGCCTGATCCTCTTCAAGGTTCACTTTCCTTTTATCTCTAGGAAACCTCCTCTAACAACCCCCCCATTTTCCAAGACTAGCATAGTTATTGTTTTGGTCTTGATATCACCAGTGCCTAGCATGTAGTTGGTATTTAATTGGTTATAAGAATTTTTCATAGACTCTGCAAAGGAAATTCTCAATTGATTTTTCTATTTCCTAAATGAAATTACTTTCACCTAAGTGACTGAAAACTTGAATCTACTCAGAAATAAAGGAGAGTAATTTTAATTGTTTTTGAGACTTTTTTTCCTACATTACTCCCTATTTTCAAATATATATATATATCTCCCTCCTTATTCCTTTTTAACAGTAACAAAAAAGCCGTTCCACAAAAAAAGGTTCCAGTTGCACCTGTGACTTCATATACAGTGCTCTATCTATGGTCCCCACATCTCCTCTAAGGCCATCAGGCACGGCCATTATAACTGTACAGTGCTAACTTTGATTTTCTTGTTTTTTCCATTTGCACTGTTGTAGCTGTTTATAGATCTTGTTTACCTAGTTCCACTGACTTCACTCTACATTAAATAGTCTTTCTAGCCTTTGCTGTATTCTTCATATTCATAATTTCTTACCTGTGGTCATGTTCCACAATTTGTTAAACTGTTCTCCAGATGAAGGGAACCTCCTTTGTTTCTGGTTCATTATTACTATAAAAAAGTGCTGCTATAAATATTTTTGCTGTATTGGGAATTTACCTTTTGATTTTTGTCCTACAAGGAGTGTCTGCCTTGAAGGAGACCCTGAGATCAAACATAATTCCAAATTGGCTTCAGAAGGATTTTACCAATTCACAGCTATACCAACAGTGAGTGAATCAATGTGCCTGTTTTCAGGCATCCCTTCTAGCACTTACTGTTGCCATCTTTTGTCATCTTTGACAATTTGCTGAGAGTGAGCTAAAGTTTTTATTTGTACTTTGCTGTCATTCGTGATTTGGAACAACCTTTCATACAGTTGTTAATAATTTACAATTCTTCTTTTGAAGATTTCACATCATATGCTTTGATCCACCAGGAAATAGCCTTTGGTGTTCTATATTTTTATTAATTCTCTCTAAGCCTTGGGTATTGGAATCTTTACAGAGAAGTTTGATGCAAAGATATGTTTCCTTGTAATTAAGGAAATTGATTTTATTTGTTCAAAAGCTTTCCAATAGGAGGACAGTTCTTAAGGAATCTTTCTTCCTTTTTAGGAGCTGTGCGTTCTGTTAAGGAAACTCTTAACAGCCAATTTGTAGAAAACTGCAAAGGAGTAATTCAGAGACTGACCCTCCAGGAGCACAAGATGGTGTGGAATCGGACAACCCACCTCTGGTGTGTACCTTTTTTCCTGTTGCTTAGGAACATTTTGATAGTCTCTTCCATGTTGGAGTCCTAGGTCCTTATTCCTAATTTCAAGTTACTCTCTTTTGTAAAATGGGGAAGCTTCAAGAAAAGAGAAGGTGACTGACTATTCAGGCTGTTGAAGTTTGCTTTACCTAAGCCTCCCAACAACAAAATAGGAAATTTTTACTGGTCCACAAAACTTCTAGCTCCCAAGGTCCAGAAACCTGACTTCTTAGTGTCAGCAGAGCTAACATCTGATTCCAGTTCCAACACTTCCTATGTCCATGACCCTGGGGAAATAATTTCCCATTTAACCTCTCGGACTCTTAATTTCCTTATTTTTATCAAGAAAGTATTTATTCAGCTCATACTGCATGCCATTCAATGTACTAAGAGCCGGGATGACAAAAAAAAATGCAAAAATAATTCTTGCCCCAAAAACTTTTCTAATGGTAGGTACTTATGCCCATGTAGGTGAACACACGTTGGCACTTAGACTGTCTTGAAGGATGCCAGGCATTCTTAAGAGGTGGAGGCAAGGAAGGGAAGCCAACCTAAGCATGAGGGGACAGGTCAGCCAGAGCAGAGACGTATAGATGGAAATTGGGATGTGTGGAATAGTTCATTGGCCAATCGGGTTGGATGGTGAAGGTGAGTATTGTTGGGAGAGGAGTATGTATAAGAAGCCTGGAAAGATAGAAAGGGGCCTAGTTGAGAAGGGCTTTGAACACTAAACAGAGATTTATTTTTGATCCTAGAGGTATTAGGGAACAATTGGAGTTTATTAGTAAGGGTGGAGGGGGGGAAAGGGAGGCTGACATGTTTAGACCTGAACTTTAAGGAAATAATTTAAAAAAAAACCCTTGTCTTCTATCTTAATATCATTTCTAAGATAGAGTGCCAGGGGCTAGGCAATTGGGTTAAGTGACTTTGCCAGGGTCACATAGCTATGAAGTATCTGAGGTCACATTTGAACCCAGTTGCTCCCAACTCTAGACTTGGTGCTCTATCCACTGTGCTAAATCTAGTTGCTGAAATCATTTTTTTAAAAGGAGGAATATCAGACAGTCAGCAAACATTTATTAAAAGCTTAGCCCTCAGTGTTAGGTGATTTGGGGAGGAAAGCAATCTATAAAACATTACAGCAAAGTAGTTCCTGCCCTCAAGGAGTTTACATTCTAGGAGGGAGACAGTGTTTTCATATATAGGTCTATAGAAGATACAACACAGGGACAAAGTCATTTATTTCATTGGAACTCCTAGTATGAGAACTCTCTTCCGTGCCAGATTGCAACTGATCTACAAATGAGTAGATAATATTTTAGGAGGAGATACCTGAGGTATCACATAATATGCTTAGCTTAAGGTACCTAAGCAAACCTGGGAATCATTTGAATCCAGATCTTTTGTAATCCAAGCCTAGCTCTGACTCCTCTAGGCTGTGCTGTTCTGACATAAGAGGGAATCATAGGAATATTTCTCTAATGTTTTAAAGTTGGTACTATGCTTTCCTCCCAACAAAAATAGCCTGGTGAGTAAGTAGCAAAGGTAGTATGAGTATACTTAGGATATTACCTATTTCAGAGTTATGAGGAAAGTACTTTAGTAAGTGTAAAGTCCAATAGAAATATGAACCTGTGTCACTGATTATTTTTCTTCTTCCCTTTTATCCCCACCCTCTTTTTTTGTCCACACTTCCTTCTCTCAGAACAGGTCTCCTTTCTTTGATTAATGTCCTTCATAGTACAGTGGAGGAGGACAATGGAGAATTTTGATCTTTTCTTAGTCTACAGTATAGTTTGGGCCTCAGGAAACCATCTTTTTAATTATTGTCTGATATTACGTCAATGAAATTTGATCAAGTCCCACATAAAGTTTTTCAGTGCTTGTTGTATGAGAGAGAGAGAGAATTCAGTTAAGAGAGGATCCCATCTTTTGAATTTTACAGTCTAGCAAATAATCATTTTAAATTAGTCATTCTTAATGTTGTCTCTTCTTGCCCTAAGTTCTGTAGTGTGATTATTTCTGCACATTCTTGTCTGGTATAAGCTGGTAATTTGAGTAGTAAAAGAAGGCTCTCTCCTTGTTTGTGTCACAGAAAATACTTCCCCATTTGATTCTGATAAATTTGAAAAAATTATGGCAAAGAGAAAACAGATCATATCTTGGGGCCTTTTGCCCTCCCATAAGTGGCCTATTGGCTAAAAAAGTTCAAGAGCCACAATCAGATGAATGGTGACAGAAATTCACAACTTCTTCTGCTTACTTTCAGTGTTCTCCTCTTCAGATGATTGACATTCTTATGTTTCTGGTATATTCTTCCCTCTGCCTCACATTCATTTTTGCTTCTTTCAGGAATGACTGTGAAAAAATTATCCACCAGAGAACAAATACAGTACCCTTTGACCTGGTGCCCCATGAGGATGGCACAGGTGTGGCAGTCCGAGTTCTGAAGCCCCTGGACTCTGCTGATCTAGGCTTAGAGACTGTCTATGAGAAGTTCCATCCTACAATCCAGTCCTTTACTGATGTGATTGGCCACTACATCAGTGGGGAGCGACCCAAAGGCATCCAGGAGACAGAGGAGATGCTTAAGGTGGGGGCCACTATCACTGGTGTTGGGGAACTGGTCCTAGACAACAATTCCATCCGCCTGCAGCCTCCCAAACAGGGCCTGCAGTACTACCTGAGCAGTCAGGATTTTGACACCCTCCTGCAGCGACAAGAATCTAGTGTCAAGCTCTGGAAGATCTTGACGGTCATCTTTGGCTTTGCTACCTGTGCCACTCTCTTCTTCATCCTTCGGAGGCAGTACCTACATCGGCGAGAACGGCAGCGCATGAAGCAGATGCAGGAGGAATTCCGGCAGCATGAAGCCCGGGTCCTGAGGGCAGCCAGTGCTGAGGAGAGAGAGACTTTAAAAAATGCCTGTGTTGTGTGTCTGAGCAGCACCAAATCGTGTGTCTTTCTGGAGTGTGGCCATGTCTGCTCATGCAGCGAGTGTTACCAGGCCTTGTCTGAGCCAAAGAAGTGTCCCATTTGCAGACAGGAGATTGTCCGTGTAGTTCCCTTATACAACAGCTAACTGTTCATGGATTTGGAGTTTATTATGGAAATGGTTCTCCTTTTCAATGGATTTTACCAGTCCCTTTGAGAGACAGGGACACTTTGGTGGTAGCTACTTGTAACCAACAGGCATCATCAAGGGGTGGGAGGGAGAGAGCAAAAACTTCCCGATCTGTTAAATACAGCAGCAAAGATTGGACACTTTAAGCTTTGAAGGATTATGCTTTAAATCAAAAAGCAGGAGAGCCAAAGGTCCATCCAATGGGTGGTTGTAGCAAAACCAACTGTGTTTTTTTCTGCTGTTTTTCAGACATGGGGTTTCTGGTGTGTGTGGGGTGTTTGTGTTTGTATGTATGAAAGAGAAAAGTCACCAGACCCCCTATACTTCACAACCAGTTCTCTTCTTAACCTGTGTCTTTGAGATTTTTTTCCCTGTATTATTGCAAACAAGTTGGGTGATCCCCATTGGTTTAGGATACAGCCTGGGTTCAGGGACTTAATTATCCCATCAGGAAGAAAGGGAAAACCAGGTAGTAAATAGGAATTGAATTTTTCAAAGCTGCCTCAGGAAAAGCATAGGTCAAAACAGGAGCTGCCAGCTGGTATTAGGCCTCATTAAAAAAATTTTTTTTTTTTGCTGTCCCACCACTTGTACATTGTTCAGTGCTTTTCTTCTTAACCATTACCCTTTGTCTTCGAATTGATACTAAGTATCAGTGGTATCTGAAGAGTGGTAAGGGCTTTGCAGTTGGGGTTAAGTGACTTGCCCAAGGTCACACAACTAGGAAGTATCTGAGATCATATTTGAGCCCAGGACCTACCATTTCCAATCTGGCTCTCTATTTACTGAACCCCTTTGTTCAACGCTTTTAACTAAAATCACTAGGAAATGATATTTTGATAAGGCTTTCCTTCCTTCTCATCCCTCTTAGAAACTGTATAAGGGGAACACATTTGTACATATGTGTAGAAAAGTAAGGAAGTAAAACTCCCCTTGTCTTATGCTGCACACCTCTAATAGCTCAACATTTTGGGAAGTAACTTGAAGGGGACCTTAAGGGAGCTTTTTAATCACTTAGTGGTGATAACACAAGTCAGGCTGGATCTCTCAATTCCCCTTCACCTTTGCCATGTCCCCTTTCAGTTGCCTCAGTGCACCCACCGCTTCAACCATGTTGACTGAAGAAAACTAATTGAATGCTGCCCCTATTTCAGATGAGGATAGCAAGTGCTCAGGACTTAAAGGAAAGAAGTGAGGCTGCACCAGCCTCCTGCCTTGGGCAGCTTCTTTGACCAACTGGGAGTATGGGAGCACCAGAGTCTTACTCTGTCGATCTTCCCTTTCCCCAAAATGAGACCATCCCATGGAAGTAATCTCATTATCTCTTCTCGGTTTGCTTTCCTCCCTTCTTTGTCCACTGGAATTCTGTGAGCACCAGATAGGATAGGAGGGAAATCTCCTTTCCCAGCCTTTCATCAGGAAGCCAAAGGCCGTGTTCATAGCCTGTCTTTGTGGCTTCTTCCCCTGTGAACAGGGCAGTCAGGGTAACAAACCAATACCGTGCATTGTCCTATTTGGCTTATGTGCAGAGGACACAAAGTAAATATTTTATGTTGAAACCAAATGTGAGTCCATTGCTTTGTGCAAATTTCCACTGACCTAGCTCTTCTCTCGCCCCACTTTTTAAACCTCAGAATTAGAGCTACAATGGGTCCTAGACATTATCTGGTCCAACTCCATTTTATAGGTGAGGAAATAATAGCACTATATGGAGTTCTTGGAGGTTTGCAAAGCATTGCACAGATAACTCATTTGATCCTCACAACCTTGGGAGGTAGGTGCTTTTATCCCCATTGTGTAGATAAGGAAACTGAGGCAGAAGTGAAGGGACTTGTCTAGGGTCAAACAGCCAGATTTGAACTAGGGCCTCTCTCTCTCCAAGTTCAGGTCCATCACTAACTGTTTGCCAGCTATCTGCCCAGGTACCCAGAGGACCATCATCATACATGTAAAGCTAAAATGATCTAGATCTTGAGGCTAAATCTGTTTGAGCTGATATCTACTGACAGCCCCAGGGCCCTGCAAGATTCCAAAAGGTCTGCTGACCCGTGCAGTGAAGTGAGGCGAGGTGTGGCCCTAGTGCTTTGTATATTATTTCACTGCAGTGTTTTGAAAGTGGATCATCTATGTCTAGAGGTTTTTAGGGTTGAATGAGAACAATGCTGAATTTGGGGACTGAATTTGGATTTAAATCCTAGCTCTGCTCCATACTAACATGGACAAAATCACTTCCCTTCCTGGGTCTCGGTTTTCTCCTTTGTAAAATGAAAGGGTTGGACTAGATCCACAATTCTCAAAGAGTGTTTCAGGGACCCTAAGGAATCCCCAAGACCTTTATATTTCTAAATCTATTTATCAATAATTTCTATCAAATGTCAAAATCAAAATATCCATATCAATGTAACTATCAATAGATATACCACATGAAAAGCTCCTTAGTTTTTCAGAGTGTAAAAGGGTCCTAAGACCTGAAAGTTTGAGAGCTACGGATCTAGATAATCCCAGAGGTGCCTTTTAGTACTGAATTAATTCTAGGATCCTGTAGTGTGGCTGGGCCCAATAACGAGTCTGTTTAACTAAAACAGCCGGGACCATTTGAGTTTGTTGTCCAACAAAGTATATAGGCCTACTCCAAATGGGAGTGCCTTCATGTTCTTTTGCAACAATAGCCCATGGTTTATAATGCATAGTAACCGAACTCCACTTAGAAGTTCTTTCTTGACACCCTTTGGCCAGTTGGCCAATCTTAATGTAACTGCGGGGGATGTAACTGGACACCCTTTTCCCTGTTCTCAGGCTTAATGCGTTTTCCTAGAACCAAAGAATGAGACTAGTGGCATGTCCAAAGGCACCGATCCTCAAAGACTTCCTGGAGGGAGTCGGGTTTGGAGATCAGGGTTAGTCTGGTGGAGAGGAGGGAGGGTTGGCCATCCCATGGGTGACCTTACTGGCCCTTCAGCAGAACCCTGGGATTGAGCCAACCCCAAATCTTGATTTCCTCTGGGCTCCCTAGCCTGACCTCTCTTCTTGGCCCCCTTGGCTGTTGGCCCTGTTTTTGTTCTCTCGCTGTGGCCCCCTCCCCAGGCCCTGCAGACTGGATACCATCGCCTTTTTCACCTCCTGCCATCCCAGGCACTGTACCTGTTGGTCCTGACTGACTTTTTTTCCCTGTGGGGTATGGAGCAGGGGGGAGCCTCTTCTGGACTTGTAGGCTTCTGGGTAAGCAAACCAATTGGGCTTGCTGCAGCCTGTAGGGAATTGGCAGGCCTTGCCTGTGAGGCCAGGAGGTATTTTAAGGTCCTTGTGTGCCCGTGTGGCTAGTCTTGGAAATCAGATGTGACTTCCCTGAGGCTAGTTGCTCTGCTAGGTGTCAGGATTGCCTCTTGCCAAAACCCAGGAGGGGAAAACTGTGTTTTCTTTCTAATTAGATGGCATTAACATCCATTTTGAATGCAATAAATTTCCATGTATTCTACCCTGAATTGCTCCCAGAAGTGCTCATTAGCCACTTCCCCTGCAGCTGACTCTTTGTTCTTTGCACTCCCAGGCCCAGGTTCTGCTCTGGAGCAGTTGGCCTCAGGGTATGGCCTTTCCCTTCCGGTAGGTAGCTGCCTCCTGCTGCTCATTAGCCCTGGGCGGCCCCTCACCTGGGCCTGGGCTGTGGGCCCCAGGATTATCTTGGACTGTTTGAATCCAGAGGTGGAGGCTAAATTGGCTCTGGCTTCACAGGCCCTGGTGAGGGAGCAGAGGTTTTTGGATCAGTTCTCTGACATTCCAAATCATTCCACAGAGTCTAGGCAAAGTTGACTAATGAGGCCAGGTGGAGAAATAGAGGAAGTCGCAGTTATTTGAGGGCAGAGAGATGTCCAGAAGAGCTGGGGTTCATGGGACGAAGTCTGAGGCCTGAATGGTCTGTGGGCCTGGCAGGGGGAGGCAGTTGGGTCCTGGAGAGCCCAAGTGAAAGACAGACCCTGAGGGCATCCTCTAGCACTGGAGCTGAAATAGAGGGGTCCTGTTTCTCGCCTTGCCATCTTGTCCCCCCTAAATGCAGCCCACAGGAACCACTAAAGTGGTCCGTTGAGGTGACTTCAGCACAGAAACCAAGATCCAAGTTACTGGGTTCCTCTTATCCATGGTGAGAAGAGCCCAGAAACCTGAGCTCCTGGGCACCCCCGCCCACCAGGGATGGCTCTGGGTGCTCTTAGATGGAAGAGCCTTGGCTTCAGGGACACCATTGCTTTCTTTAGCCTCTGCCTAACAGGAGGAGCCAGGATTGTAGGGAGACAGAGCTGGGTGAACTTGGGTCATGGAGCCATTCCCAGAGCCCTTTGAAGTTCTGGGCAGTGCTTCCTTTATGTGTTCTCTGAGTTCAGAACTGCTCTAATATTGTGTGGGGAGGCTCCATCTGCCACCCCAGATCCCAGAGTTGGCTAGGGGTGACAGGTTAAGTGACTTGCCTCGAGGGAGACATCAAGTATGCCCCAGAGGCAGGGCTCAAACCCCTGCCATTTTCATTCCCAGAGTTTTCTGTCCATAAAATCAGTGCTTCTCAAAGTATCGACCAGGGATCCCTGGGAGTCCCTAAACATCAGGGGCTTCTGTGATGTCAAAGCTGTTTTCCTAATACTATAAGGCAGGCTCAGTGGACAGAGGACAAAGCCTGGAGGCAGGAGGCACTAGGTTCAAAAGCGGCCTCAGTCACTTGACTTCAGTTGCCTAGCTCTTACCTCTCTTTTGCTCTAGAACCAACACATAGCATTGATTTGAAGGGTTTAAAGAAATCATAGTATAGTAAATATGGATACCTATAACCCACACAAGCAGAAGGCTTTTTGTGGGAGGACCTCAATTTTTCAAAGTAGAAAGGGATTCTGACACTAAAAAGTTTGAGAATGGCTTCACTGGGCCACACTGCTTTTCTGTTTAAATCAGCTTTCTGTGGGGAGGGGGGCAGCTGAGTAGCTCAGTGGATGGAGAGTCAGGGAGGTCCTAGGTTCAAATCTGGCCGCAGACCCTTCTCAGCTGTGTGACCCTGGGCAAGTCCCTTGACCCCCATTGCCTAGCCCTTCCCACTCTTCTGCCTTGGAGCCAATACACAGTATTGATTCCAAGACAGAAGGTGAGGGTTTAAAAAAAAAATCAATCAACAAACAAATCACCTTTCTGAGCTGCAGTTTTCCCTTCTTTAACATGAAGGGCTCAAACTAAAATTACTCAACTCTAAGTGGCCTCCCATTCCATTGTAAGGAATTTCATCATTCTGTGTTCTAAGGGCCCTCCGAGCCCCAACATTTTAATCTCCAATCATCTTTGAATCCCCTCCCCTGTCATCATTAGCTCTCTGGAGGGAGGCCTGAGAGTAGCTGTATTTTAACTAGTCTTACCAGTCTGGGTTTACCCAGGAAAGTCTCTTGGAAAATTCCTGGTTTTATAGTCTTTAAGCTTATGTTTTCCATCTCCAACAAAGGATAAAGATGGGGTTGCCTGGGCCAGTGCTTTCCTTTTTCCTTTCTCAGTTCAGGTTCTCAGCCATTTCATAGCCCATCGGAGGAGAAGGTGACAGGCGTGATTTCAGGAGACCTCATTAACTTCACCTTGATGGGGCTGGAGTTTTCTTAGAGCAGAAGAAAGTTCCAGGAGGAGGAAGTTGGAGAGAATTTAGTTTTTAGTTCTAGGTTTAGTTCTAGGTCCTAATCTGATCTTGGGGCCAAAACTTGGACCCCAAATTCAGCCTCTGTAAGCAGTGAAATGACAGAGTAGCCTAGAGGTTAGATAATATGGAATCTAGTCTTGATGGCTGCTAATTCACCGTGGAATCTTCAGGAAGTCACTTCTCCCTGGGTCTCCATTTTCTTATTTTTAAAATGAGGAGACTGAATGAAATGATCTCCCAAGGTCCCTCTCCCTTCTAATAGTCTACGTTTGGAAGTTCTGTTCAAGAGGCTATGAGTACGGAACATTTCGTATTCTCTCAAAATGAGTCGATATGTTCGTTTTTAATTTTCTTTCTCTCTTTTTAAAAAAACCCAAAGGCCTCTCCAGCTCTCATCTTCCATGCTCCGAGATCCATTTTCTGATTCTGACATCTTCTCTTCTAAGGTCTCTTCCAGGCCTGGCACTCTTTGTGCTACGGTCTCTTCTGATTTTGACGTTTTCTCTCCTGAGGCCTCCTTTCCCTCAGACATTGCTGCGTCCAAGGAGCCTCTCATTCTGACGTTGGACAATCCAAGGTCCCTTCAGCCTGCTATTCAACAGCTAAGGCTCCTCCCAGCCCCGACAGTCTATATTTTCAGGCTCCTTCCAAGCTGTTAGGATAGGATTTTCTGGATAAGGGAAACACAAAAGGAAAAAAAAAACATATGATATATAAATCTACTTTATTGTTTTGGAAGGGAAAGGAATAAGGGCTGAGGGATTTACTTATGCTTATTCTTATTTAAAAAACTAACTAACTATGCTAACTAGGTTACTAAACTACAAGAACTTAACAAAATGCCCAAATACACAGCAGGGGCCCCAAACCAGTTAGAGCCAGGATCTGTTGTTGTTAGATGTCCAAGTGAGACTCAATGCTGCCAGCAGCTCGATACAGGAGCCCTTCCTCAGTTCAACACTGGGAAATCCTCTTCAGACCTTCCTCTTGACTTCCTCAGGAGACCAGAAGAAAGGTCTGTTGGGGCAAGATGGAGTCTTCCCAGATTCCCCAGCTCAGGCTCCCATGTGACCCTTGGTCACATGTCACTGTCAATCATACCTAGGTTTGTACTTTTCAGTTCTTGCACAGTTTTGCAAATTGCAAACCTTCCATCCTCTATCACAGAGTGTAGCATTCTATGTTGGAAGATCCCTTCCTGCTGTGCCAGTCTAAGTTGTAGAATGCTGTGATTTTTGAGAACTCGCTCTGCTGGGGCCTGGCACGCTTCCTGGGAGCATTTCCTAGGCTGCCTTCAGGAGGCTGGCCACGAGGTGGCAATGTTCCCTCAAGCTTGGCGCCTCAGCAGACACTGCCATCTTCTCAGCCTCCCTCCATGGCGGACAGCTTCCTTAGGACAGACCCCAAAGGGAGGACTGAAAGGATGCCGCCACCTCCCTTCCCAGCTTATATAGGCACGTCCTCACCCTCCTCTCTGCCCACTGTCCGAGCCTTTGGCCAGTGGGGGTAAAAATAGCCATTGTATCACATGAATATGGCACCAGCAAGTTTTTAACTTGCTTTTCATACATTCCCTGGAGCCTCATCACCTTGTAATTATCCACATTTGTGGAAACACTCAGAGAGTGTGTGACTCATCTAGCATCCCCCAGCTTCTGAGTGTCTGAGGCAGGATTTGAACCCAAATCCTAGGACCTCAGTCCAAATCTCAGCCCTGCTTTTTTGGGCAAAACACTTGACTTTAGGCCCAGGTTTCCTCTGTGATGAAAAATGAAGGAATTGGACTAGGGGACCTCCGAGGAGAAGCAAGAACCCTGTATCTCAGCTTTGTCTTTTTTGTCCTCCGATCCCATAAGAAAGCTTTGAAAAGGAAAAAAAACCCAAACAAAACATAACAGGGAATTAGGACCAAATAAAAATGGATTTCTGAGGCATTTATGGGATCAGAAAACTAGAAAGGACCTCAGAGATTCTCTAAATCTATCTGGGATAGGTCAGGAATAGAGGCCATCTAGCCTCTAATGGAGTCCTCCAGTGGCTATGGTGGAACCTGGAGATGCCTTGTCTCACTTTTGGTGGTTCTGGCTAGGAAGCTTTTCCTGCAGTGGCTTCTACTTACTGCTCTTGGTTCTGCCCTTTGGGACCAAGCAGAATAAATAGGAAACGGGTTCCACGTGGAAGGCCTTCCGACACTTGAAGACGAGCGCCATGTTCCTCTTAAGTCTTCTCCAAGCTAACCATCTTCAGTTCCTTCAACCAATCCACCTATCATCTAGTCTTAGGTCTTCTCATCATCAGCAGTCACCCTTCTCTGAATCCATTCTCTGAACAAACACTTATTCTTGTGGACATTTTCCAGGCTAAACTATGGCCAAGGAGGATCCTTTATCAGTTTCTTCCTGGTCTAGGTTTGCTCTATTTTCCTGCGGTGTTGGGTCTGCCCACTGGTCTTAGCCAAGTTCTCCAACCTTTTTTTACTTAGGTTAATCCAAGCAGTAGTCAAGAAAGTCCCAAAGGCTAGACAAGCTGTTGTCATGTCCCTGTAGAGCTCAGAAACCCTAGATAGGATAAGCTACATTTCTCAGGCTTAAAATGTACCATCTCCCAACTCCACGCTCTTGTCCAAGCTGTGCCCCTCACTTGATACCTGCTCAGTTCCCATTTCTTAGGAGCCTTACCTTCCTTCACAACATAGCTCTGGCATCTCACCACCAAGGACCGATCACCCTTCTCTGAATTCCTTCCAACAAGTGGCCTCTATGGTCTCTGCTGTTCCTGGTCATTATTGGTGGTCTCTCCCCTGAAATGACTTTGCTTTGACTCTGTTGGGTGCATGTTGCTTCTCTGTAGAGGAATATAAGCATCTCTAGGGCCAGGATTTTTATTTAGTTTTCATAATAACATCTCACATATAAAGAGTACTTTACAATTGGTAAAATACTTTACACATATTCTTTCATTTGATCCCCACAGCAACCTTGGGAGCAAGGTGCTATTATGATCCCTGTTTTATAGTTGAGGAAACTGAGGCAGGCAGAGGTTAAGTGATTTGTTCAGGGTCACACATCCAGGAAGTATCGGAGGCAAGATTTGAACTTGGATTTTTCTGATTTCTAAAAGGAAAGTTTTGAGAATTCATTTCGGTCTCAGCCTCTCCTTTGCTTGAGTTAAAAGCAAGGCCTAAGGCTTATCTGTGTAAGGAGATGCCTCTGGCTCCCCGACATCCTGGAGGATACTTGCATCTTGTATTGTATGACTCCGGGTCTCTGACCCAGACTGAGGTGGTGTCTGTCCAGCCCGGGAGATCTGGAGGGAATGACCTCATTGGGGTTAGAAGTTGGGGATGAGGAAGCGGCTTTCTTGGCTAGGAAGCAGTGGGAGTCCATGGAAATGGGAGATGAAGCTAGGTAACAGGCCATGTAATTCTGTGCCTTTTCTCTCTCCAACTTGCTTTCATTGTCTAAGAAATAATTATAAGTT
The DNA here is from genome assembly GCF_027887165.1 of Monodelphis domestica. NCBI lineage: Eukaryota > Metazoa > Chordata > Mammalia > Didelphimorphia > Didelphidae > Monodelphis > Monodelphis domestica. Next base: position 387,933,081 of record NC_077230.1, read on the forward strand.
ATTTATTAATATGTTTTATTAATTATAATTATAAGTACCAATGATACATATATTTATATTATTATAACTATTAATGATGTTTATATTATATTTGTATATTTATTAATTATATTTATGTTATAATTAAATTAATAATATTAATAATGAATAATTATAATAATATATAGTCTCCAGATAATTTTATCTACATACCTAACAGGCTGGATTTGACCTCCGGTCTTTCTGACCCTAGGCCTGGCACTCAAATGCACTGTGCCACCTGGCTGCCCATGACTCATTTAGGGAATAAAAAATAGAGAGAGAGAGAGAGAGAGAGAGAGAGAGAGAGAGAGAGAGAGAGAGAGAGAGAGAGAGAGAGAGAGAGAGAGAGAGAGAGAGAGAGAGAAAGAAAGAAAGAAAGAGAGAGACACAGAGAGAAGGTGAGAGAGGGAGAGGGAGAGTCAGAGAAACAGAGAGAGAGTCAGAGAGAGAGGAAAAAGAGAGGGGAGAAAGACAGAGAGAGAGACAGAGACAGAGAAAGAAGAAAGAGAGGGGAGAGAGAGACAGAGAGAGAAGAGAAGGGAGAGGGAGAGAGAGAGGCAGATGGAGACAGAGAAAGGAGAAAGAGAGGGGAGAGAGAGACAGAGAAAGACAGAGAAGGTGAGAGAGGGAGAGTCAGAGAGACAGAGAGATGGTGAGAGAGGGAGAGGGAAAGAGAGAGAGAGAGAGATAGACAGAGATGGAGACAGAGAGAGAATAATGAAAAGAGGGACAAAGAAAGAGGGCCAAGAAGGAGTGTTTTGAGAGGTAGGAGGAGAACCAGGAGAGTGTTTTGGGAGTTGAGGGAGGAGGCTCAAGTAGGAGGAATGGTTCAGGTATAAGGGGAGCTCCAGAGATTCTGAGGTCATCCTGCCTTGTCCTGTCCTGCCTTTTGGACATCTATTTTCTTTTCTCTCTGATGTGCATCTCTCTCCTTTCCTTTCTTCCCCTTCTCTCCCCAGCCCTTACGTTCCCCTTGTCTCTCCCTCTCCTCTGGGCTGCTTGCCTTTGTTTTGTGGGGGCTGGCTCAGTTCCTTCTGCTGGAATCTCTTTGTTTCTTTGTACCTTCCTCCATCTCTCTGTCAGCCTTTTCTCCATTGCTCTTGACTGTTTCTCTCTCATTATCGCCATCCCTCTTTGTGTTCTCCTCTGCTGGGTGTCTCTCCTTTCCCTTCGCTCTAAGAAACTATCTCCCCTCAAAGCACTTTTTGTGTGAGTCATTCAGGCCTAAATAAAAAGAGCCCCAGCCACCAGACTCTCCTCCTCTCCCTAACTTTTGTGACTCAGCTCAGGATTTTGAGGACTGGGGTGAAAGGGCCCCACAGCCCCCTTTCCTGGATTTTGGAACCAGCCTCCCTACCACGCATGAATGAAATAAAACCCTCACAGTCTCATAGGCTGAGATGGCTTAAAAATAACTTCATAAGCACAAGGGGAATTATTTGAAGACATAAGTTTGTCAGAAAATGATCTGGGGGTGTTAGTGGACTACAAGCTAAGTATGAGTCAGCAGTGTGATGTATAGATCAAAAAAGCCAACCTGATCTTGGGCTGCCCTAAGCAAGACAAAGCTTCCAAAACTAAGGAGGTGTCTTCTATCCAGGTCAGACCATATTTGAAGTATCATTAGAAAGGATATTGATGAGGGCAGCTGGATAACTCAGTGGATTGAGAGTCAGGCCCAGAGATGGGAGGTCCTGGGTTCAAATTCGGCCTCAGACACTTCTAGCTATGTGACCCTGGGCAAGTCACTTCATCTCTGATTGCCAGACAAAAGGATCTACTGAAGAAATGGCAAACCTCTACGGTATTCTTGCCATGAACCCTTCCCTGGGAAAGTTATGATCTGTAGAGTCATGAAGAGTAGGACCTAACTGAAGGCTGCCTTTGGGGGAAGAAACTCCCTCTTCTCTGGTAGCTTTGAAGATCTAGTCAACTCTGAAATTCTTGGAGACTGTGATTTAAAAGGACGTCCCTCTCGTCTCCCATCAGCCCTCCGCACTCTCTGACCCTCTCCCCCATCACTCCCGGAGGGACCAGTCTAGGCTGGATTCTGTAGCATCCCATTCCTCATCCCTGAGCAGGCTGGTTAGTGCCTCCCTGAGCTTGCTGGATCTGCCCTCCTGTGGACCAGGGAGAGGTTGTTCTCTCTAAGCTTGAGGCAGACAGCATCTCCCCCTGCCTTATAACTGCCCAAATCCTTGTTCTCTCTGTGGCCTTTACTTAGGGCATCTCTCTTAGGAGATGTCTTTCCAGCCTCTCTCCCACTCCCCCCAGCTGGAGCTCTCCTCCTCCCCTCCCACCAGGCCTTCCTATCCTGTCCTCACATGCTTCCCAGTCCTTTTCAAGGAACACATTTCTTCCCTAAAGGCGCTTGGAGGCTGGCAATCAGGAATCTGTCCTGATTGGCCAGATTCAACCTTGCCAGTTTCCTGGGGTTGGGGACTAGGGTGAGAAATGAACTAAATTAGTAGTCCACAGACTCCTAGGGGGGTATTCTCTGTGTGTTTTGTTTTAAAACTAGCCCTTTGACTCACCCCTTCCCCTTAAAATTTGTTCTCTCTCCTCTCTCTCTCTCCCTCTCTCTCTCTCTCCTTCTCTTTCTCTCCTCCCTCCCTCTCTCTGTCTCTTCTCTCTCTCCCTCTTTCTTCTCCCTCTCTCTCTCCTCTCTCTTTCTCTCTCCCTCTCTCTTTCTCTCTCTGTCTCTTCTCTCTCCTCTCTCTCTCCCTCTCTTTCCTTTCTCTCTCCTCTCTCTTTCTCTTTCTCTCCTCTCTCTCTTTCTCTCTCCCTCCCTTTTCTCTCATTCTCTCTTCTCTCTCTCCATTCTCTCCTCTCTTTCTCTCCTCCCCCCACCTCTCATTAGATGTAGTAAAAAAGACCCTGAACTGGCAGTCCAATTCTAGGAATTAATCCTGGCTGACAGTTTATCTTCCACCTCCATACCTTTGCAGGCAAAGGCTGCCCCCCATGCTTGGAAGACATTACCTTCTCACCTCGACCTCACAGAATCTCTAACTTCTTTCAAGCTCAGCATCTGTGCTATCTTCTTTTTTTATCACCTGTCTGATTCCTGCTGTCCTACCCCTACCAAAATTTCCATATATATATTATGCACATATAGGGCATAAATTCATATATATTCATTTTCCTTAAGAGTAAGAATGGCCTCATTTTAATCTAGCACAATCCTGACATTAATAGTATTTTTTGTTTGTTTTCTAAGAGCCCCCCCCCCCTCCCAGCTCTGACATTCTGGGCTCTTTGGGCCTTTCTAACTCTATTATTCTGCTTCTGAGTTCCCTTTTAGCTCTGACATTCTAGGTTGTTTGGGCCCTTCTAGCTCTGACATTCTGTGTTCCGAGTTCCCTTTTAGCTCTGACATTCTGGGTTCTAAGCTCTCTCCCAACTCTGACATTCTCTGTTCTAAGGTCTCTCCCAGCTCTGACATTCTGGGTTCTAAGCTCTCTCCCAGCTCTGACATTCTGGGTTCTAAGCTCTCTCCCAGCTCTGACATTCTGGGTTCTAAGCTCTCTCCCAGCTCTGACAGTCTCTGTTCTAAGGTCTCTCCCAGCTCTGACATTCTCTGTTCTAAGCTCTCTCTCAGCTCTGACCTTCTCTGTTCTAAGTTCTCTCCCAGCTCTGACATTCTCTGTTCTAAGCTCTCTCCCAGCTCTGACATTCTGGGTTCTAAGCTCTCTCCCAGCTCTGACAGTCTCTGTTCTAAGGTCTCTCCCAGCTCTGACATTCTCTGTTCTAAGCTCTCTCTCAGCTCTGACATTCTCTGTCCTAAGGTCTCTCCCAGCTCTGACATTCTCTGTTCTAAGGTCTCTCCCAGCTCTGACATTCTCTGTTCTAAGCTCTCTCTCCCAGCTCTGACATTCTCTGTTCTAAGCTCTCTCCCAGCTCTGACATTCTGGGTTCTAAGCTCTCTTTTAGCTCTGACATTCTATGCTGTAAGACCTCTCTCAGCTCAGACATTCTGGGTTCTAAAGACCTTCCTAGTCCTGACATTCCCTGCTCTAAGGTTTCCAATGGTGACATTCGCTGTTGAGTTTTCTTCTGCCTCTCATTCCAGCTTTGAAATGCCTGCTCTGATGCAGGTACTCTGCTCTCTGTGCTAGGTCCTGGGGACACAAACACGATCAATGAAGGTTTCTCTGGAAGGTCTCTTCGTCCCCAACGCCGTGCCTCTGAAGCAGAGAGGCCTGGATGGGCTATTTTTAAGTCAGGGGGCTTCTCGGGCCAAGCGGCCTGCGGTGCTCAGAAAAGAGGATTTCAACCGCCTTTGATTTTCAGTTCAAACAGGTGGGCTGTCATTCTGCTTGGTGGGGGCCACTTAGGGGCCGGCTCTGGCTTTGCCTGGGTGGGAGCTGCTGGGGCCTCACAGCCTTCCTTGTTTCTGTCCGGCTCTCGGCCTGGGGGAGCTACCCCCTGTTTGGCAACTGCTTAGCCAAGACCTGGCCTCCCAGGAACAGGCAGCTGGCCTTTAACAGAGGCCGATTTGGTATGCAGCAGGGCTTCTTCCCTCCCGTGGGACGGGTGCCCACAGCTCCGCTTCCCTACTGACTGGCCCAGAATCACAGCCAGACTTGGTTTTTAAACGTGTGCCTGGAATTCTGAGCGGACCAGAGGCCTTTTTTGGCCTGCATGGATGCTCTGGAGCCTGGGAATTCAGCCTCCAATGACCTCCAAGCCTTTGACATTCATTCTTGGATACTTCTCCCCTTTCCTCCTTATACCGTGCCTTGGTTTCCCCATCTGTAAAATTGGGAGAGCAGAGGGAGACAAAGGGGTCATTGCCAAGGAGCGTGTTGCTATGATGACACCACAGACCTGGAGTCAGGAATTATAATAAATAAAATAAAATAAATAAATCATAAATGATCTTCGGAGAATCAAATCTGGCCTCAGATTCTTACTAGCTGTGTGGTCCTGGGGAAGTCACTTTAACCTTGTTTGCCTCAGTTTCCTCATCTGTAAAATAAGCTGGAGAAGGAAATGGCCAACCACTCCAGTATCTTTATGAAGAAAACCTTAATTGGTCATGAAGAACTGGGCATGACTGAAAAACAAATTAATCACAATGAAGATCCAAACAGAGTTCAAGTATGGGACCAGATATGGGACAAAGTACATGCCCGCCATGAGAGGACCAGGTTGGCTAGAGAGAGGGCTCATTTCCAGGGGGTTGGCCAACTAGGGCTTTCTTTGGTTCACAGCTCCTAATGAAATAGCCTGCTAAGAAAGAAATGAGGTCTGGTTTGGTAGAGAGAACAGTAATTCTTAGAAACCCCATGGCTTCTTGGAGAGTTTGTAAGGATGGTGTTGAACCTGTATCCTTACTTGGATAATCTCTTCGTCATTTTTATTTTATTTTATAAACCCTTACCTTCCATCTTGGAATCAATATAGTGTATTAATTCCAAGGCAGAAAAGAGGTAAGGGCTAGGCAATGGGGGTTAAGTGACTTGCCCAAGGTCACACAGCTGGGAAGTGTCTGAGGCCAAATTTGAACCCAGGACCTCCCATCTCTAGGCCTGGCTCTCCATCCACTGAGCCACCCAGCTGCCCCTCTTCTTAGTTACTGACAAAAGGCCTGCTAATTAGCTGTTGAAAGTGAACAGTTGGTTCACTCTCGGGTCTAGTAAATTGACTGGTTGTAAAAAGTCTTGGAGACAGATATATAAAAGTACCTATCTTTAATATCTTAAAGTTGTAAAGAAATGAAAGATAACAGGGTTTAAGGATAAGGGATTCCCTAAAAACTATGAGATCTCTAACTCAACTCACACCCAACTCCAAGGCCTTCATGGACCTCTTTTTCCTTATCTCTATCTTTCCCAAAATCTATCTAGCTAAGCCTCCTTCTAATATCTTATAAAATAATATATAAATCTTAAAAATACTCTCTCAAGATGGTATTTCTGCAACCGATGTATTTCCAGCCTAGCCAAAAGCTGGTTCTGGTTGAGGCAGGAATGACTACCTGCCTGGATAGGTCAAAACCTGTGTCGTCCTGGGTAAGTCACTTTAATCTTGATTGCCTCAGCTTCCTCATCTGTAAAATGCTCTCGCAGAAATCAGAGAAAAGGATCTTCTTTTCTTCTCTGTCAGTCTTTTTCACTTCAGCCTATTAAATTTTTTATGTGGTTGTACTTGAATATTTAAATTGGTGGTCACTAGGGATTTAATTTCTAAATCCCAAAATGAATTACTAAAGTAAAATGTAATTTATGGTAGTTTTATTTACAATAGAGGGAATATATTAAAGAATGAGAGAGAGAGAGAGAACTACAGCTTCCTCTGAGCCAGGTAGAAATTCTAAGGCCCTAATCAGGGAAAAAAGTCTCAAGAGTGCCGTCCTAGAGAGGAGTGTCTGCTGTGATTGGTAGACATGAAATTTAGGGGAGGTGACACAAGAGAAAAAGATCTTTAAAAAGAGGACCAGAGGCTAGAAGAAGATATTCAAGAATTTGATATTCTATTCAAGTCAGATCAAAGAACTCTCACTCGGAAGAGAGACTGGAAGACAGACACTTGGACTTGGCTGTGGAACTGGACCCTTGAAGGAGCTCATGTAGGAGACCTCAGAATTTGTCTGAGTATCTAGGTAGCACAGTGGATAGAGAGTTAGGCTTGGAGTCAGGAGGTCTCAGTTTCAAATCTGGTCTCAGACACTCCCTAGGTATGTGACCCTAGGTATAAGATTAAAATTAACATCCAATAACTCCAAATATTGTATTTTATAAGCTTTATTAATAATCCCTTGAAGTACAGGAAATATAAAGACAAAAGTAAAGCCTGAGTAAAGAGAAGTTTTCCCTGACCCAGTTCTTAGGAGAAGAGAGGCGAGGGGGTTTTGGAGAAACTATCTCCAAAACATAAGGACCTAACTTGAGGATGAAAGTGGGGTTCTGGGAAACAAAGTCCTGGGGTACAAAATCTAATGACACATGGCAAGTTACTTAACCCCATTTGCCTTGCCCTTGTCCTTCTGTCTTAGAATTGTTACTAAGCCAGAAAGTGAGGATTTAAATAAATAAATTTTAAAAAAGATCCATTGGGCTAATCCTTCTGCCTGAATTCAGGAAATTTTCCATTGTTTGCCTGAGAGGTGGTCATTCTATTGCTATGAAGACACTTCCAGGACCAACCAGGGAGCTCATTACCTCTAAAGGCAGCCTGTTTGAATGTCTGACAGCTCTGGGGGATACAAAGATTAAATGAAGCTGTCCTTGCCCTCCAGGAGCTTACAGCCCAACAGGAGGACATCACACACACACACACACTGCAGACAAACTCAAGGAGGGGGCCCAGAAGGATGAAGGATAGACATTGTGTTCTGCAAACAACAGGACTTCAACCAGAAGGCAGGCAGGCTCACAATCAGAGACAAAATGTCCAATTTCCTTCCCAATAGATCCCTGTGCCTTAATTAACTGTGCTCTAATTAGCTTCCCTACAGAATGTAATCTCCTTGAAGGTAGGCAAGGCTCTGCTTCATCTTTGTATGTCACCACTTAACAAATGCTGCATTTTTGAATGATTGAATTGATACCCTTTCATGTAGCATCTCCTAATTGCCCCTATATGGGGCTTGAGTCAAAGCTTATTGGATCCCCAGCTGTCCTGAGGATGGGGACTATGATTTCTTTTCTCTTTTTAAAATTTTTGTAAAACCCTTCCCTTCTGTCTTAGAATCAATACTGTGTGGTTCCAAGACAGAAGAGAGGTCATGGCTAGGCAATGAGGGTCAAGTGACTTGGGCAGGGTCATACAATTGGGCAGTGCCTGAGGCCAGATTTAAACCCAGGACCTCCCATTTCTTGGTCTGGCTCTCAATCCACTGAGCTATCCAGCTGCTCCCTGGAACTATGATTTCTATGGAGCCAGTTAGATGGACCAGTGGATAGAGTGCTGGTTCTGATTCAAGTCCTGCCTCAGATACTGTAGGAAAGGATTTCTACAATACTTACTAGCTGAGTAACTTCTTTCAGTCTCATCTGTATATGTAATCTCAGGGTTAGAATTTCTTTTTTTTTTCCTTCATCTTTAGATGTAATTCCAGGAATGTGTTATTATATTCTCTCTCTCTCTCTGTCTTTGTCTCTGTCTCTCTGTCTCTGTCCCTCTCCCTCTCCCGCTCTCTCCCTCCCCCCTCTCTCCCTCCCTCCCTCTCTCTCTCTTCCTCTCTTTCTCTCTCTCTCCCTCCCTCCCTCTCTCTCTCTCTCTCTCTCTCTCTCTCTCTCTCTCTCTCTCTCTCCTCTCCTTTCTCTCTCTCTCTCTCTCTCTCTCTCTCTCTCCTCTCTCTCTCTCTCTCTCTCTCTCTCTCCTCTCCTTTCTCTCTCTCTCTCTCTCTCTCTCTCTCTCTCTCTCTCTCTCTCTCTCTCTCTCTCTCTCCTCTCCTTTCTCTCTCTCTCTCTCTCTCTCTCTCTCTCTCTCTCTCTCCTCTCTCTCTCTCTCCTCTCCTTTCTCTCTCTCTCTCTCTCTCTCTCTCTCTCTCTCTCTCTCTCCATCTCTCTCTCTCTCTCTCTCTCTCTCTCTCTCTCTCTCTCTCCTCTCTCTCCTCTCTCTCTCTCTCTCTGACAGAGAGAGTATATTGGGCAGTTAGGTGACACAGCGGAGAGTAACAAATCTGGAAGTCAGGAAGACTTGAGTTCAAATCTGGCATCAGACCCTTTCTAGCTGTGTGACCCTGGATAAGGGAACTTAACCCTGTTTGTTGCACTTTTCTCATGTGGAAAATGTGCTGGAGAAGGAAAGGGCCAACAGTATCCTTGTCAAGAAAACTCCCAATGGGTTCATGAAGTATGGGTACACACACACAAAAGAAGCATGTGTATTCAGTCTCTACTCTGAGCCAGGCACTGTGCTAAAGCCATGCCCTTTCCCTGAGTCCATTCATGGCCCTCTGTGCCTCTTCAAAGACTATGACACACGATGACAACAACAATCCTTGACCTGTCCCTTTGGGGTGTTGTGAGGCTCAAAAGAGACCAAGGATGGAAAAAAGCTAAGAGCTCAGTCCCAGAATCAGAGAGCAAGATTGGGATTGCACTATTGCTGCTTTTGATGTCCTGCCTCCAAAGCCCAGCACAGGGTACGGCAGCAGCAACTCACTCAATCCCTATTTCCTGAATGAAGCAGCAAAGCAGATGGATAGAGTGGCCTGGAGATCTGCATTCTCATCTTGACTCTGCTGCTTATTGGCTATGACACAGGGCCATCTCCACCTCTTGAACCTGGATTTCCCCCATCTGAAGAACTAAATGGCTTCTAAGGGCTCTTCTACCCTACTACTATTGTATGATCGGATTCCCTAGACTTTTGCCAAAGGTCCTATGTGAAAAGTTGAATATTGGCATTTGAGAAAAAGTGCTGAAATCATAAAATTCCGTTTTTCTAGCCCCCACCCCCAGCTCTGCCATTCTGTGCCCTAAGGTCCTCCCCATCCTTAATATTCTCTGTTCTAGGGTCCCTCTGAGCACTGACATTTGCAGGGGACTTCCAAATTCTGACATCCCCATTTGCAACTCTTGACACCAGATGTTCTAATACTCCAGATTTTGAGGATTCTTGCAACTGAAAGGATGCTCTGTGAGGCCAGGGCTTGGGCTGCCACAGGGCAGGTCCCTGGAAATGGGAGTCTGAAGAGCCCAGAAACAAAATAAGAGTGAGGGGTGTTGGCTCCCCCTTCATTCTGGGTGCTATTCTCCTATGGAATCTTTCTAGTATCTGCACTAAGGGCACCAGTGCCTGCCTGAAACGGGCATGAGAGCCTCCCTTACACCTAATGCCAACTGAGCAAGGGTGACCATCTTCCCTGTCCAGGGACTAATAAGTGTTGGAGGGAGGAGCTGAACTCCCACCTCACACCCTGATTACAGGGCCCTATTTTATCCTGGGGCTTTCTTTGTTTTCCACTCTGACTTTGCAGAGGTCCCTTCCTCCAGCAGCTAAAACAGGCAGGGAAGCTGCCCTCAAGAACCCCCCAATCCTGGCACTACATTCTGTGTGACCTTGAGTGGATGGCCTCCCTGCTGTGGTGGGGCATCCATAGAACACAGAACATCTAGAGCACCAGAGAACAGGTGTCACAGGAACACTGGGATGCTAATGATCCTCCTTCACACTCCTTGCCCTCCTCCTAGCAAGCCATCTGGGTAGGTGACAAGCCTCTTAGAGGGCTGGGATTCCCCTAGCTCTTCCAAGCTGCTACACCCCCCCTCCCCCTTCCTCCTGGAAACTGAGGAGCAGGTGTGCCATCTTTGTACCTGGGCCTAAGCCTTCTTCAGGTCACATTGGGAACAGAAAGGGAGGGAGAGAGGAATGTGCTCTGGGGGCCCTGGTAGCTGATATTCCTGGGGCAGAGGTTACCTCTGCTCCCTGAGCTGGAGCAGGTGCTTGCTTGGTGGGGCCGGGAAAAGGGTAGAGCGCTCACGGCTATCCCTGCCTGCTTCAGGGACTTCAAAGCTTCTGGGCTCCCAGGAGCTGATGGGAGCGGGGAATGGAGGAGGTATGGATCTGGAAGTGCCAGCCTAATCCTCCAGCGAGGGAATCCTCACCTTCCCCGAAGGCTACACCAAGGAGCACCCGCAAGGGAGAGAGGATTTACGGGCTGGAGCAATCCCTCCCCTTCCCTCTCCCTTTGGGACTCGGAGCGGGGTAGGGTTGGGGAAAAGAACCAGTCTCTTTCCGGAAAGGGCTGGGAGGTCACGGAGCAGGAAAGGAAAGAGGGGTTCCATGGGAGCAATTGAAGGCACTCTCTCCTCCAGGGTTAGGGTGGAGCGGTCGAGCCTGGGCATGGGGGAAGGAAAGAACAATTCCGTCCACTAATCATTAACTACCCCCTTTCACTTTGGTACTCCAGTCACAGCAGCTCCACCACCAGAGTTGGGGGTGGGGATCAGTGTCCCCCAAATGCTCAGCTGCTCCCGAGAGGGGCCTTGGGCATTGGGAAGAAAGAGGGATGCATCTAGTCCAATCCAGACTCCTCTATCTAGCCCCCCAGCTGAATGCAAAGACAAGTCGTCGCCCCCCCTCCCACTTTCGTTACACCTCCTTAGCCCCCGAATGGAAATGCCTGCTTCCCGTCGCTCTAGGTCAAATGTTGTTTCTTCCTCCAGCTTCCGCCCCTGAACTCGGCTTCCCCTGGGGCTAACTTGGGGTGAAGGGGGCGGGGCACAGCTAGTAAGGTCTCGCAGCCCCACAGCCCCGTCATCCCCAAAGCGTGAATTACAAGAATGCACCCCCGCCTCTGTCCTGATAAGACACTCACGTAAAGGCTTCACCCTCCCCCAAAGCAGAATACCCTCCATTCTTGCCCGATTTCCCCTTTCTGCTCTCCGCCTGTGTCTTGGGGCGTGGTGGTCACCCCTGGGACTGTCTCCCTCTTCCCCAAAGGACCAAATCAGAGTCTTCCCCGTGCCAGTGTCCCTGAACGCCCCCACCCTGTCCTCTGGGGGCGGAGAAAGACGATCTTGGTAAGGTCTCCCCCTCTCCCAAACCAGAATCCTTTACCCTAAATTACAATCATTGTCCTTCCTCATCCTGGGTCACCCCAGCGTACGGCGATCCCTCCTCGGGCCGGGGGTGTGGGGATGTAGGGAATGGGGTACAGCAAACGGGCAGTGACCTCGAAGCATACTCGGTTGCACCAGCTTTAGCCCAGGAGTAAATAATACTAATAATCCTGTACTAAGGGAAAGGCACCCAGGTCGCGGAGCCTAAGCTCCCAGGGAGACCACGTAGCGCGGCCCGGCGGCCTGGCCCGGCCTGGGAGAAGGCTCGGAGCCGCTGAGCCTAGGCTCCCTCCCCGGTCGGGAGTAAACACAGCGAGGCTGGCCCCGGGAGGGGGAGGGAAAAAGGAGGGGAGGGGGAGGGAGGGAAAGGGGGCGAGCCCAGGACCGGGCTGCCCGCGGAGCTGGGGGAAGGGAGGAAGCGCACAGAGGAGAGATCCCCGCCAGGACAGAGTGTGCCTGGGGAGGGGAGAAGGGGCAGGCCGGGGAGCGGGGAGTGTCGCCAGCAGGAAGCCATCCCTCGTAGTTCGAGCGCGGCCCGGCTCGGCCGGCCCTCCGTGACGTTACTCATCTTCCAGGGATCTCTCCTCTCGTCTCTTCCCCTCCCCTCCCTCTTACCCTCTTTCCTCTCTCCCTCTCCCCCCTCCTCCCTGTCCCCTCCCCCTCTCTCCCTCGCATCCCAGTCTCTGCACATCTCTCTCCATCAGCTTCCTCCGGACCTTCACCGCCACCACCAGCAGCAGTAGGAGCAGCAGCACCTCGGTGGTCGCGGCAGCAGGAGAGGGACCGCCAGCGGCTCCCCCCCCCCCCGGGGCTCCCACCCCCCTTTCCTCCTCCTCCTCCTCCCTGCCCTGCCCTTCCCTGCTCTGCTCGAAAGGGATCTCCCTTCTCTCTTTACTCAGCCCCCCCACTGCTGCTGCGCCCCAGGATCCCAGCCCCCCTCCGCCTGCCCGCCCCCCTCCAGAGCCCTAGAAGCCGCGCGGTGGAGACAAGGATGTGACTGCACCCGTGGGGCGGAGGGTGCACTCAGCGGCGGCGGCTGCGGTCCGAGCGAAGCTGCGGACGCCCGGGGCTCCCTCTCTCCTAGCTCGCCCTCTCTCCTCCGGCTTCCCCCAGTCCCTCCTCCGCGGCCCCGGGCCGTCTCGCTGCCCCGACCCCGTGCCTCCCGGCTTGCCGCCTCGGGGCACCCTTCCCCTGCCCCGGACCGCCCCTCTTCGGCCGCCCCCCTGCTCCAGCGCTGACCCTGTCCGCAGGCGGGGAAGGAGGAGGAGGAGGAGGCGGCGCCGCCAAACCACCCGGCGAGAACATGTCGGAAGTGTTGCCGTTTAACGAGGAAAAGCTGGGGCACTATGGAGACGGGGGGGACGTGGGCCAGATCTTCACGTGCCGCCTGCAGGATACCAACAACTTCTTCGGGGCGGCTCAGAACAAGAGACCGCCCAAACTGGGCCAGATCGGCAGGAGCAAGAGAGGTGAGTGAGACCTGGGAGCGCCCAGTCCCCCTCCCCCTCCCTTGACCCCCCCCCCCCCCGCGTGCTGCAGGCGGACTGGGACAGGGGGCGACTCTCCCCTTTTCCCTGTCTCGGAGGAGGCACCCAGCTGGGATTGAACCCCATTCCAGCGTTCTGCCTTTCCGCGCTGAGTCTCATCCCACTCCAGCTCTGGGCTTTCATCCGAGGGGCACTAATAGGCTAGGAGCAGGGCAAGGGATGCAGCACCCCACCCTCGCCCCCGCCCTAAGTCGGGGCCCGGGGTACCCATCAATTAAGGGGAGAGAGCGCTAACACCCGAGGTGCTCCCGAAAGCTAGGGGAGGAGGGAGAGACGCAGACCTCCGAGGGGTACCCACAAGCTGCAGGGAGGGGCACACTTCAGGGGCTAGAGGAAAGGAGGTTCTGGTGCCTTGGTGCGGTTCCTGGACCCTTCAGGAAGGGGAGTCTCCGGAGACGGGGGAGGGCGGGCGGGCGCACTGCGGGGTCCGGTTGGGACCAGCAGCAAGAGGGCTGGTACTCCCTCCGCCTTTTTTCTCCTTTCCTTTCCCTTCCTTACCACCCCTCCTCCCCCCTCCCCGCCCCCATGCCCAGCCTGATTGAACCAGCACAGTCTTAGGGCCTCTGCCCCCCTCGATCGATCCCAGTCTAGTAGCCACCACCTTCGGCTGGAGTCTGGGGCCCCGGCAAGATCAGCCTGGTCACCGCCCCCGCCAAACTTTTTTTTTTTTTTTGCGCAGTGTAGCCTCGAGTCCAGAGAGAGATCTGGACGCCAAGGGACTCGGGCCTCCCCTTGGGGTAGTGCGGGGGAGGGGGCCTAGGTAGGGACAGAGTCCCCTCCACACCACCGCAGTGGCAGGGCAGAGCCAGCCTGACTGCTGCTGCCTTTCCTAGGGAGCTTGAGGAAAAGACGGTGGGATGGGGCAGGGGAGCCCGAGCTGGCTTCCTTAGCCATCCCCTCTTCCTGGACATGCACACAAAAAGCCTAAAAGCCAACCTTCCTCTCTTCCTCCTTTCCTCAGACCCTAACCCGGAGAACTGGGTTCGGGTGAGGAATGAGAAAGGAAAGAAGCAGAAGAGGGATTTCCCCTTCCCTTTCTCACCCCATGGGAAATCCAGCCCTCGCCCCCACTTTCTCCCATTCCCTCCTTTCTAGTCTGAACCTAGGCTAGGTCAGTGCAAAGGGCCAGGTTGTCATCTTCATCCCTTCCCCCTTCCCCGCCCCCCAGCCCCATTGGGACCCTTGGCCGTGTTATCCAGAGCCGACAGTAGAGAGGCTGCTGTTTGCCTGGCTAGTCTCCCTCTGCCTTACCACTCCCCCATCCCACGAAGCCCATTTTCCAAATAAATAAGGCTGGGTGAGTAGGTGGGTGGTGTGCAGGGGGAGGGGGGAGGCCTGCTTGGCCACTACCACCCTCCCACCGACCCTTGGGTTGTCTGAGATCCATCACTCCTAACCTGGGCTCCCCCCCCCCCCCCCCTTGTCAGTGGCTGTGACAAGGGCAGAGACTTGTGGGCAGAAGAGGAGAGCTAAGGGACAGCTGGAGATAGGGGTGCCTAGTGCCTCAGGGGGTATCCTTGGGAGAGAGAGAGAAGCCCCTCCCCCTCGACCTCCTTCTCCCCCCACCTTTCTCCTGGAGAAAAGGCCTGCTTATACTCTTCACTCTCTTTTCTGCCTTACAGTTGTTATTGAAGATGATAGGATTGATGACGTGCTGAAAAATATGACAGAAAAGGCACCTCCTGGTGTTTAAAGCCCCCAAAGACACTGAGTTAAGGGAGAAAATGATGATAATAAACACAGCAACTTCACACAGTTTATTGGCAAAAACAAAAACAAAAACAAAAAAAGCACTTTGAAAAAAATCTTCATTACTCTAGCCTGCAGTCCACAATGCCGACACACCACCAACCTGTATCTTGTGTCAGGCCTGGGGACAGAAGAGGTGTGAGAATAGCAAGGACCGGAAAGGCTCTAGGGTCCTCTGCAGAAACAAAAACAAAAAAAAAGCAAAAAAAAAAAGCAAAAAGAAATTATTCAGTAAATCAGTGAATAGATATACACACACCCATAAGGAAATCGACATCAGCTGCAGCTGTTTGTCTAAATTAATATGCGTTTCCTTTTATATACAGTGAATATTGCGCAATTCTAGACCTGGATTTCCAGCCACTTTAAATAATGCAGCAGCAGCAGCAGCTACCGCCTGCCCAGCAAAATGCCTCCGGGTTCCTGGTGGGAGGGGGGGGGGGGCTGGCATCCCCTTTGCTGATCTGGCTGCCCTGAAAGTCAGCCTTTTGTTTACATTATTCCCATCTGGCAAAAATGATTCTGTGCACTTAGATGTGAAATGCTGTCCGTTTCATTTTTACAGAAATGTTCATATCCTTGGATGTGTGTAAAACAAAACAAAACAAACAAAAAAAAGCAAAAAAAAAAGCAGAATGACATATATATAGATAGTTATTCTATTTCGTTTTCCCGCCACCTTGGAAGGTCTCCCTTGGTGGGATGTTTCGTGCGCTCGACAGAACAAAACCAACCCACTTTCCCTAAGGAATGCCATCTAGGAAGAGTTTTCTTCTGTTTTCAATGTGCTGTGAAGCTTGTGATCTCTGGACTGCTTGCAAGCAATCCGGGCTCCAGTTCACATGGAGGAATTTTATTTGTGACGGGAGGAGGAAGGGGAAAACACACAAACAAACAACCCCCACCCAACCTTCTTGGATCTGTTGTATGAGCCCCCACCCTTGTTCTTTCCTCCTCCCGGTGTTGTGGCTATTCATCCTCTTCAATGAATGGATTGTACAAAAATGTGATCACGAGAGTGCCAAATATCTGGAAATGCCAAAAGGCAGTTTGGTTTGGTTCCCCTTTTCTGTGCTCCCTGAGCCCATGTAAAGCAGTGCTTCGTTGGAGTCTCTCTTTTCTGGGTTATTTCTCGGGCTTTCTTAAAGCAGAACTGCTCTCCTTTTTGCATGATGTTTGCAGAGATGCCTCTTGCGCAGGGGGTGGGGGTGGGGGGTCTTTTCACCATTTTCTTTTCTTCTTTTGGGTTTGCAACTTTGGATGACAAACCTCAAAGAGGTTTCTTTCTCCTTCCCTCCGACCGTCCCCCTTTCCCCTCCTTTTCTTAATTCAATATTGTGTATATGGTGCACTGTTAACCACTACACAGGGCTATTTCTGCAATGTACAATAAAAGGGACTGTTCCTGTGTCTAACCTCTTCTCGTGTCTTGTTTCTTGGGTCCATTGGTTGGTGGGGGGAGAAGGAGAGGGAGAGAAAGGAAGGGAGGGAGAGAGGGGAAAAGAGTGGAAAAACCAGTTAGGTGGTCACTCTTGGGAGATCACAGTTGGAGAATGAAGCAAACTGGCTTCTGCAGGGTTTCCCTTGCCAGGGCTGGGCTTGGGAGCCCCAGTGAATGCCCGTTCATTGTTGGACTGCTTTGGGGAATCTCCCCCACTCTTTGTAATGTCTGCCATCAGTTGTTGGACTAGGCAAGTATTCCCTTTTTGGGGTAGGGCCAAGGGAATCCATGTGTGCTGTGTCTCCCCAGCCCCCAGCCTGAAGAAGAGAAAAGGTGGCCTGTTTCTCCTCCAAGGCGTGGCTGCCGAGCCATTGTCTCCCTCCAACACCTTCCAAGAGCCGGGTCCCTGAGGTGCCAGTCTGGCAGAGCAATTTCAGGGCAAGTGTGAGAATTTGCTAAGGAGATGAAAAATGCCTGGTGGCACCCAGCACCAGTGTGCATCTCTGATCCTCACCTGAGAGCCTCCATTCTGTAAACTGGTCCCCTGGGACGAGCCTGAGGAAAGGAAGAGCAATTCATGCAAGTCTTTCTCCCCAGCAGCTCCTCCATTTTCCATAGGTGAGATGATTGCCACCTGACCAGGGATACATAGCCAGGATTGCATCCTACTCCCTCCGGTTGGTTTGTGGTCCCCTCCAAGGGGCTAGGGCTGAAGGGGGGGAGGAAGGAAGGTGGGCTGGGACAAAGGAAGCTGAGATTTGGGGTTTTTTTCCCAGAGAGCCAAAGGTTATGGCCACCACTCACTCCGAGGGGCTTTCCCCCCCTGGTTTCTTCCAGTAAGTAGCTCTGCCAACTGTGAGCTTAACATGTTTGTTGTAAAACTGTCAAGCTGGGGAGTCACAACACACTGCTCACGGTGACAGCAGGAGCCGTGTGACTCAGACATCAGGTAAGACAGGGCCTGGGAGGAAGGAAGGGAAAGGGGGAAAACTGGTGCCTGGCTCGGGTCTTATCGAGTCAGGGAGGACGATCATCCTTTGCAGGGGGGACCAAGAGCACTGGACTTCGGTTGGAAGATGGGAAAATGCGTCTGAGTTTGGTCCTGGCTGTAGTGGTGTGGGTAGATTGTTTTAACTCTCTGAGCCTCAATTTTGCCATCTGTAAAATAGGTATAATAATATTAGTTTTACAGTAGAACTTTTGTAATGAAAACCTTTAGTGAACCTAAAGCAATACACACGAGCTGCCACAATTGTCATTGGTGTTAATAATAATAATAAGTGTACTCATATAATTCCATTAATCAGTATGAGATTCACAAGCAATACAGGCAGGGTGCTTAGAGAAATTTATTGTCTTCTCAAATGATATCTTCTTTCTCTTTACTATTCCCTGCTTCATTTCTTCCCTTCTCCTGCCTCCTCCCTTCTTCCTTCTTCTTCCTCCTCCTTCTTCTTCTTCCTCCTCCTCCTCCTCCTCCTCCTCCTCCTCCTCCTCCTCCTCCTCCTCCTCCTCCTCCTCCTCCTCCTCCTCCTCCTCCTCCTCCTCCTCCTCCTCCTCCTCCTCCTCCTCCTTCTTCTTCTTCTTCTTCTTCTTCTTCTTCTTCTTCTTCTTCTTCTTCTTCTTCTTCTTCCTCTTCTTCCTCTTCTTCCTCTTCTTCTTCTTCTCTTCCTTCTTCTCTTCTTCCTCTCTTCTTCTTTTCTTCTCCTCCAATTACTTTCTGTTTTAGAATCAACATTAAGTATCAATTCCAAGGCAGAAGAGCAAGTAGGGCAAGGCAATCTGAGTTAAGTGACTCGCCCAGGGTCACTTGTACCTGAATTTAGATATGAACCCAAGTCCTTCTGCCTCCAGGCCTGGCACTATCCTCTGTGCTACCTAACTGCTCTTCTTCCTCTTCTGTAAGCAGAAATCTACTATAGGGATTTGGGGCCATGTGCAAAGATTCCTTTGTAGGGGAGAAGGGAAGAGAAGACTATTTCTGTCTCCTCAGAACCGTGGCTTCTGCTATTTCCCAGCTGGATTTCTTTTCCTGATCTGAATTCTCTTTTGACAAAAGTTCTTTCAGGCAAAGATTTGGCATCAGTAGACTTGGGTGTTGAAGCCCTAACTTTTCTGTTTACCACCTGTGTGACCTGGGGCAACTGTGAACACTTTGGGGCTTTTGCTTCCACCTCTGTACAATGAGAGGCCCTTGGAAGGGCCCTTTCAGCTCTGACGTTCTCTGGACCGAAGTGTCGCCTAGTTCTGACATTCTATCATCTAGTCTCGCTTAGCTCTGCTAGTCGACATCTCTTTTAGTTCTAAAGCCATATGTTCAGCTGTCTCTTGCCTCCCTGCATGCTATAATGCTGTTCTGTTTTTCTGCATTTTCTTATGTATTTGTTTATTTAACAGCTGCTTAAAAAAAAACAACCAACCTATACCTTCTGCCTTAGAATTGATAAGAAGAGAGGTAAGGGCTAGTGACTTGCCCATGGTCACACAGCTAGGAAGTATCAGAGGTCAGATTTGAACCCAGGTTCCATCCTGTTCCCCCACTCCAGACCTGGTCCTCAAACCACTGTGCTCCCTAGGTATACCTATTTAACAGCTTCTTATTAGTGGGGCCCTTCTCATCATATCATTGACCCAGAGTCTAAATGGACCTTAGAGGCCATCTAGTATAATTTCCTCATTTTCACTGATGAGGAAAGGCAGGTCTATGAAGATTCTGGCCTAAACTAAGTACCTAGCATGTGGTAAGAACTTAAGTATTTTTTTTAACTCTCACCTTCCATCTTAGAAGCAATACTGTGTATTGGTTCCTAGGCACAAGAGTGGTAAGGCCTAAGCAATGGGGGTTAAGTGACTTGTCCAGGATCGCCCAACTAGGAAGTGTCTGAGGCCAGATTTGAACCCAGAACCTCTGGGCCTGGCTCTCAATCCCCTGAGCTACCCAGCTGCATCCCCCTCTCCTTAAAAAAAAAAATGTTGCATTGAATGTGTGAAGGCAGAATTTGAATCCAGGTCACCTGTTCTAGAGCCAGTCTTGGCTTTGGAAGCCATGGGTTGAGTTGGGGTCAGAAGTGAGGTGGGTCCTGGTTGCTGTTCAGGAACAGAAAAACTGTTGGCCTGGGGCTTGGGGGTCCATCTTCATAAATTAAGTATTTCAGCCATGTATGGCTACACTGGTCTCCCACTGTAGATGGGGGAAATGGCCTCTGCTCTCTGGCCTTTGGTAGGTTGCCCAGCTCCCATTCAGCATTAAAGAAGATGAGCCTTTAGGTGCAATTGCTATCAAGTAAACATTCGTGCCCCCCTTCAGCCAGGGGCCAGAGGATTGGCTGATATTAAATAATGCCAAGTGCCCAGTGCCTTTGGAAGATTTGTTTAAGTGCTAATAAATATGGAAGGGGGCTATTGACATCCAAGGGGCCGGTGGGCAGGAAGGATGGGGTCCGGGAGGGGGCTGGGAGGAGCTGATCTACACCGGCTTTATCGATTGGCGAATCAAGGGCCACATTAGTCAAACTTAGCTAATTGAAAGCCTGTAATAAATGTAAACCTTTATGGATTCCACTTCCTGTGGCCTGGCCAGGCTGACAGTCTGCGGGAATAAAAAATGCCTCCAGGGGGAATTGGCAAATTAAGTTTTAAAATGTAAGAGACTTGTAAATTACTGGCAATCGGAGACCACAGATGAAGGAAAGACTTGGGGTGTGGGGGATGCCAGGGGCAGCGGAGGGGGGATGGGGAGAGGAATGAGGACATCCCTCACGCTGGGAGAGCTCTCTTCATATCTCCCAGCACCTCTGGCTAGCTCTCAGCAGAATTTTGGGAAGGAAAATCACTATCGTCATTTTTTCTTAAAGCATTTTAAGTGGTATCAATGACTGCCTAGAGGACTATGGGAGAGAAGCAGCCCAGCCAGGCCTGAGCCGGAAGGGACTGGGATTCAGGCTTTGGTTCTGAATGGAATTAGCTGTGTGGGTCAGTCATTTTCTCATTGATAAAATAATGAGGTCAGACAAGTTGATTCTTAAAGGCCCTTCCATGTTTAATATTCCATGAACTAATGTTCTATGTTCCAAGGCTCTGCCTGGATATTTTATGGCCAGATTTTATGGTCCCTTTTAGCTCTGACATTCTCTCTTCTAAGGTTGTCTCTCCCATATCAGCTCTGATAGTCCATTTTTTTAAAGCCCCTCCTGGCTCTAACGTTCCATATGCTAAGGTGATCTTCCAACTTTGCCATTCTGTGTTCAAAAGCTTCTCTCTGTTCTGACATTCTATATTCTAAAAGCCCTCCTATTTCCAACATTCTGGGTTTTAGGCTCATTCTCTGACATTCATATATGCTATATTCTCTGTTTTCTCTCTTTCCTCAGCTCTTATAATCTATAATCCCCATGTCCTAAATGCCCCCCCAGCTCTGCTATTCTGCATTCTAAACTCCCTCCCAGCTCTGACATTCTGGGTTCTAATGTTCCTCCCAGCTCTGATATTCTGGGTTCTAAGGTCCTTCCAAGCTCTGACATTCTGGGTTCTAAAGTTCCTCCCAGCTCTGACATTCTGGGTTCTAAAGTTCCTCCCAGCTCTGACATTCTCTGTTCTAAGGTCCCTCCCAGCTCTGACATTCTGGGTTCTAAAGTTCCTCCCAGCTCTGACAGTCTCTGTTCTAAGGTCTCTCCCAGCTCTGACTTTCTCTGTTCTAAGGTCTCTCCCAGCTCTGTTCTAAGGTCTCTCCCAGCTCTGACATTCTCTGTTCTAAGGTCTCTCCCAGCTCTGACAGTCTCTGTTCTAAGATCTCTCCCAGCTCTGACTTTCTCTGTTCTAAGGTCTCTCCCAGCTCTGTTCTAAGGTCTCTCCCAGCTCTGACATTCTCTGTTCTAAGGTCTCTCCCAGCTCTGACATTCTCTGTTCTAAGGTCTCTCCCAGCTCTAACATTCTGGGTTCTAGAGTTCCTCCCAGCTCTGACATTCTGGGTTCTAATGTTCCTCCAAGCTCTGACATTCTGGGTTCTAAGGACCTTCTAAGCCCTATTATTCTGTGTTCTGTCATTCTATATCGTAAGGTAACCACTCCAACTCCAACAAGCCATTTTGTGTTCTAAGGCCCTTCCCATCTCTAATATTCTTTGTTCTAAGGATCCTTCCAGCTCTGACATTCTGTGTGCTAAGCTCCCTCCTAGACCTGACATGCTCTGTTCTAAGATCCCTTTCTCTGAAGTTCTGTGTTCTAGTTCTGACATTGTTTTATGAAGTATTGAATGCAGGGGCTTTTTCTTATGTGGTTCCCAGAGATATGGCTAGGGTCAGAAAGCAGTTCCCAGGGCGAGGTCTGGGTTATCCTAATCAGACTCGCCAAGCCTCTATTGGTGAGGATTCCACTGAAGTTCTAAGAATCCAGTACACTAGAAAAGGAAAGATTTGGTGCATGGAGGACCTCTCTTCCCTTGATGTAACTAAGAGGGATTAATGGAGATCTAGTAAGTTCCTGAGTCTAGCCTTCCAGATGGGAAAAGGTATCATCTTAAAAATCAATGAGGACTTGAGGCTATTTCCCTAGAATAGGAAAGTAGGGAAGATGGCGACTTTCTGTTAGGGCTACCTTTTGGACTCTGCAGTAAGGGTGGTATTGACTTAATTTCAAAGAGGATGGAAGTGAGTATAGTGATGGATCTGACAATTCTATTGACATTTATTAAATGCCCTACACTATTCAAAATTCCCTCTACATTCCATGCCAGGCTCTGAGGTGACAAAGAGAGATCTGACATAGCCCCTTTCCTCCTGAGGTTATACTGTAATGCTGTAATAAATAAAACTCACTCTTCTAACTCAGTGAGCAAAAACGAGTGACATGACAGATAAGCACCTTGACTTTAGCAGAGAAAGGACGATGAAAGAGGGCTGGAGTTGGGGAAACAATAAGAATATGGAATTAATAGCTAGATTGGGGGAAACATTTTCAACAGGACCACATGTATAGCTGGCCACATATATTCAAGAAACAGTAAACAACTTCTCTTGACTCTGGAGTCAAATAAAAGCAGATCCAAATTGAATAGAGCCAGTCCTGCATTGCTAACTACTGGGGCCAGATATCTCCATTTGGATGTCCCATTGGCATCCCAAACTAAACACGTCCCAAAGGAGAGATCTTATCTTGTTCCTGTTTCAATTGAGGGCACCACCAGTTTCCCATTTAGCCAGATGCCCAAACTCCAGCACATGCATCGCCATTCCTCTCTTCTTTACCATCAACCCATCCTCGGTCAATTGCTAACTCTTGTCATTTCTCCTTTACAACAGCTCTCAAATTTGACCCCTTTTCTCTACTCATTAGGCAGCCAGCTCCACATATATTGCCTGGGCTATTTTAAAAGCCTCCTAATTGAACCCATGGCTTCTAGGCACTCTCTTCTCCAATCCATTCTTCCTCCAGCTGCCAAATAAGTATTTCTTTTCATTTTAAAAAATAAACTCTTACCTTGTGTCTTAGAATTGATACTAAATGTTAGTTCCAAGAAAGAAGAGAGATAAGGGCTAGGCAATTGGGGTTAAGTGACTTGCTCAGGGTCACACAGCTAGGAAGTATTGGAGGCCAAATTTGAACCCAGGACCTCCTATATTTCCAGGCCTGGCTCTCAATCCACTGAACCTCTTAACTGACCCTCAAATGATTTTTTCAAAGACACAAATTTTACCATGTTACTTCCCTGTTGAAAAACTTCCCACAATTCCCTATTGCTTCAAGGATAAAATATAGACTACTCAGCCTAGGACCTTTGAAGGGACTCTACTGTGTGACTCCCAAATAGAGTTCTATTTCTTCTAATCTATAAAGTCCATTAACCCCTCCAGGTTTCAGTTTCCTCATCTGTACAATGGGATTGAACCTGGTGACTTTTAAGGTCGCCAGTTCTAAATTGATGATGCTGGGCTTCTGTTTTTTTGAGTTTGTTTTTTTTTCCATTTTATTTTCCTCCATACTCTTCTCTGTCTCAGTCAAATTTGGCTTATGAGCTTTTCCTCAAACTTGACATTCTATCTTCATTATTAAGATGGTATTTAATCAATGTTTTGTGTTAGCCAAACTTGAACACTGTCATAGACTCTGGCCTCTTCCTGTCTCTGTATACAACAGGTTAGAAAAATACTTTTTGAAAAAGGGGAGGGAAGAAGGAGACAAAGAAAGACAGGAGAAGAGGGAGAGAAATAGATAGAAGAGGGAGATACTGACAGAGACAAATACAGAGAAGGGAGACAGAAGAGGAGAGGGGAAAGACTGAGGAGAAGAGAAGAAAGAAGAGAAAGAGGAGAGGAGGAAGGAGAGAGAGAAACAGGATAAAGAGAGAGATAAAGAAAGAGGAGAGGGGGAGAGATAGGAGAAAGAGTAGATGGACAGAGACAGAGGAGAAAGAGTCAGGAGAGAGAAGAGGAGAGGAGGGGGCAGAGATAGAGAGGAGAGGAGGGAAGAGATGGGGGAGAGAGACAAGAGAGGGAAAGAGGGAGAGAGGGAGAAAGAGGGGAGAGAGAGAGAGAGAACTTCAAAAAAACAATTTCCTGTTGAAGAGATCTGTCACTTAGAAACTGTGCAGAATTTTTTCTCTCTCAAATCTCTAAGCAGCTGCTCTGTTTTTATAAAACCTGCCTGTTGTAGAGAAGGGATTGGGATGGGGGCTGGGGGTGGGGATCAGTGAAGGAAAGATGCCATGATTCCAGGAGTGGAGAGAATAACTCAAATCACATGCAAATCCAAGTCAATGGTAGTTCCGGGGTGGCTCAGGACAGAGTGCAGCTGGCGGTCCAGGACTCTGAGGAAGAAGGCTTTGTGGGAATATGGCCCAGCATCATGGGATTTGAAGCTACATACAGGCTGGGGTGGGGGTGGCATGTGTCAGCATGAGAAGGTGGCTGGTAGGGGAAACTTGGTGTATGGATCTCTTTTCATCACAATGGAATGGGCAAAAACTTTTGATCTCTGAACAGCTGCTTTGAAAAGTCGAGCTCATGGAAAGGGAAAGGTTGGCAAGGAAAACTGATAGAGGGGATGGCTTGGGAAATTGGACAGTCCAACAGGGACAGGAAATTGGGGTCAGAAGTTGGATGGGAGGGGTGCTGTGTGGGAGTGACAGGAAGTTGTCAAGGAGATGGGATGCCAAGTGACAGGAAGTTATCATTACAGGGAGGCATCACCAACAGGAAGTTGTTGTATATGGGTGTGTGTATGTGTGGTATCATTCATGCAGCTATTCATTCATTCACTTAATCACTCATTCCCTCATTCAGCAAATATGGAAATACTGAGTGCCTGTTTTGTATAAGGCCTGGGAACAGGGGATGGGTACAGGGAGATGCCAAGGTTAGAAGTTGTGGCCTGGGGAACCCTAGAAAGTCCCCTTCTCACTGCACAGTGGGGGTGGGGGTACTGTCCTTGGAGAAGGGAGTAGCCAGAGACACAGTAGAGTAGTAGAAAGAATAATGCATTCAGAGTCAAGAAAACTGAGATCTAGACCTTGGCCACAGCAATTGAGAAGGTTGGACAAAATGATCTCTTAACATCCCTTCCAGCTCTGGTGTTCTGTGTTCTAAAGGACCTGCTGTTTACTTATAATAATAGCTAGCATTAACATAGCACCTACTTTTGGCCTAGTGATTTACAAATAGTATCTCATTTGATCCTCACAACAACTCTTGGAGTTAGGTGCTATTATTATCCCCATTTTATAGAAGAGGAAACTGAGGACTGATAGAGGTTAAGTGATTTGCCCAGGGTCACACAGAAAGTAACTGTCTGAGGCCACATTTGAAATCAGGTCTTCCTGACTCCCAGATCAGTGCTAGAGTGCTGTAGCACCTAGCTGCCTTTGCTCTGTTAGCTTTAATATTCCATGTTCTAACATTCCTCCCAGCTCTGATGTCCTGGGTTCTAAGGTCTCTCCCAGCTCGGACAGTCTCTGCTCTAACATTCCTCCCAGCTCTGACATTCTGTTCTAAGGATCTCCCAGCTCTGACATTCTCTGTTCTAAGGTCTCTCCCAGCTCTGACATTCTCTGTTCTAAGCTCTCTCCCAGCTCTAACATCCTCTGTTCTAAGGTCTCTCCCAGCTCTGACATTCCCTGTTCTAAGGTCTCTCCCAGCTCTGACATTCTCTGTTCTAAGGTCTCTCCCAGCTCTGATATTCTCTGTTCTAAGCTCTCTCCCAGCTCTGACATTCTCTGTTCTAAGGTCTCTCCCAGCTCTGATATTCTCTGTTCTAAGCTCTCTCCCAGCTCTGACATTCTCTGTTCTAAAGTCTCTCCCAGCTCTGACATTCTCTGTTCTAAGCTCTCTCCCAGCTCTGACATTTTCTGTTCTAAGCTCTCTCCCAGCTCTGACATTCTCTGTTCTAAGGTCTCTCCCAGCTCTGACATTCTCTGTTCTAAGCTCTGACATTCTCTGTTCTAAGGTCTCTCCCACCTCAGACATTTTGGATTCTAAGCCCCCTTTCAGCTCTTTCATTCTTTGTGTTGTTTTTTTATTCAAAGATATTTTATTTTCTCACTTACATGGAATAATAATTTCCAACATACATTTTCCAAAATTATAAAATTCAAATCATCTCCCTCTGTCCCTTCTCTCCCTTTGCTAGGAGATGGTAAGCAATTTGATCTGGGCCGTACATGTATTATCATGCAAAACACACTTCCATGCTGGTCATTGTTGGACATTCTGTGGTCTAAGGGCTCTCCCAGCTCTGACATTCTATGCTCCAAAGCTCCTGCCTAACATCCTATGTTCCCTCTTCTCCTAATATTCTCTGTTCTAGTGCTTTTCCAGCTTTGACAGTTTATGTTTTAAGACCTTTTCCAGATTTACTGTTCCAAGTTGTAAGGTCTTTTTGAGCTTTGGAATTCTTTGCTTGGGTGATTGTGCATGTGTATGTGTGTGCTTGCCAGAAGTAATCCCTGGTAGTCCTGCTGTTGCCATAGGAACCACTTTGGGGGCATGGCCTCAGAGACAGGATGGTTTGAAGGGGGAGTCCCCCTCAGCTCTCCTAGGGACCCTCAGAGAGCAGGTTTTCTTGGAGACCACCAGAATGAGGCAATAATTTTTTTCCATCAGAAGAAGGTGGGGGGAACTTTCAGCTCTGGGCCTGAACTCAATCCCCTACTAGTCAGTGTTATCTCCAGTTCATCAGTGTAAATTATTTACTCCTGCTCTGGCAGCTTTCCCTGAGTGTCTCTTCCTCTCCTCCCCTGCCCCCACCAACTCCTACCATTTTTAAATGTAAGGGTTGCCCTAGAACTCTTAACTGTTGAAAGGGACCTTTGAGATAACTACTCATTTTACAGATATGGAAACAGGGAGAGTGACTTGCTTAAAGTGACAGCCAAATGGGAATAGAATTAGAATTAAGGTTTAGAACTAGAAGGAAACCTAGAGATGATTTAGTCTGGCTCCCATTATTTTACAGATGAAGAAACTGAGGCCTTGTCAGGGTAAGATCTTAGCTAAAGATGAGTAGGTAGTAAAGAGCAGACCTTGTTTTATGATCCAGGCCTTCTAAATCCAAATCCTGTGATCTTTTCCAATGTATTCTGTTGCCTTTCCAAATTTAGTAAACATTTTTCCTTAGGTTTTAGCTGATTTAAGGAACTGTTCCCCTACTTTCTAACCCTGTATTGGCAAACCTATGGCACATGTTCTGGAGGGGGCTGCTCTCTTCCCCCTCTCCACACATGCCTGAAGACACTTCTCCCATAACCAGCCCCTCTGCCCACCTGCACAATGGGAACACTTTCTCCCTCCCCGTGTGTGGGGGGAGCTCACATGCAGCATGAGGGTGCAGTTTGGGCACTTGGTCTCTAAAAGGTTTGCCACCATTTGCAACTAATCCCTTCAATTTCTACCCTTAGAGCAACCTTCTTGTTTCACACTTTCCAGTAATTTTTCAGACTACAAGGGTTATGGAAATGCCTGGATAGTGGCTACTTCCACAAGATATTGAATATTCCAAACTTTACTGGATAGCCCTTACAAATTTTTGATATTACCACCTCACACCTAGCAGATTGACCAATATGAGAGTTAAGAAAAATAATGAATGTTGAAGGGGATGCGGCAAAATTGGGACACAAATGCACTGCTGGTGGAGTTGTGAATTAATCCAACCATTCTGGAAGGCAATTTGGAATTATGCCCAAAGGGCTTTAAAAGATTGCCTGCCCTTTCATCCAGCAATAACACCACTACTAGGTTTATACCCCAAAGAGATAATAAGGAAAAATACTTGTACAAAAATTTTCTTAGCTGCGCTCTTTGTGGTGGCAAAAAACTAGAAAATGAGGGGGTGTCCCTCAATTGAGGAATGACTGAAAAATTGTGGTAAGCTAATGGTGATGGAATACTATTGTTCTATAAGGAATGATCTGGAGGATTTCTATATGAACTGGAAGAACCTCCATGAACTGATGCAGAGTGAAATGAGTAGAACCAGAAGAAAACTACACAGAAAGTGAAACATTGTGAAATTTTCCAATATAATAGACTTTTGTGTGCAATAATCCAGGATACTCCTGAAGATCTTTTGTAAAAGAATGCTGTCCACTTTGAGAGAAAGAACTATGGGAGTAGGAACGCAAAAGAAAAACATATGACATCACTTATCACGTGCACATATGGGGATGTGATTTTGGGTTTAGGCTTTAAAAACTCACCCTATAGCAAAAATGAATAATATGTAAATAGGTACCAAGTGATAACATTTGTACAACCCAGTGGAATTGCTTGTTGGCTCTGGGAAGGGGGAAGGAAGAAAAGTGGGAAAGAAAATCAATCATGTAAACATGGAAAATAGTTTTTAAATTAAAAGAGGAAATTCTAGGCATGTTAATTATAGGTCATAGGATTTAGAGCTTGAGGAAACTTTATATATCATGGATCCAGTTTTGTTCCCTTTGCTTCCATCTTCTTACAGATGAAGAAATGGAGACTTGGGCAGGGAAATGATTTGTTTAAGGTCATACAAGTGGTAAACACTAGATCTAGGATATATATTCAAATCCTCTGACTCCAAGTCCAAGGAGCAGCTAGGTAGCACAGTGTATAGAGTGCCCAGCCTGGAGTCAGGAAGTTTCCTCCTCCTGAGTTCAAATCTGGTCTCAGACACTTAATAGCTATGTGACCCTGAACAAGTCACTTAACCCTTTTTACCTTGATTTCCTCATTTGGAAAAAGATATGGAGAAGGAAATGGCAAACCACTCCAGTAATCTTTGCCAAGAAAAACCAAGAAAACCCCAAATAGGTTATGAAGAGTCATATACCACTGAATAACAATATGCCATTTTGAGCAGCTGTTTGAGCACTTCATTAATGGGGAGCTCATTTCCGAAGGGGGTAGTCCATCTCATTATTTGACAGATATTATCATCATCAGATGGGTTTTTAAGATAAAAAAAATGTAATTGATTCCAAAGTTTTTCTTTTTCTCTTTTTTAACCCCTTACTTTCTGTTTTAGATCCAATAATAAATATTAGTTTTAAGGCAGAAAACTGGTAAGGGCTAGGCAATTGAGGTTAAATGATTTGCTCTGGGTCACACACTTAGGAAGTGTTTGAGGCCAAATTTGAACCCAGGATCTCCTGTCTTTCCAGTCCTGCCTCTCTATCCACTGAATCATCTAGTTGTCCCACCAATATCTTTTCCACTGTGCTTTCCCTGCCCTCATGGATCTTATAGTCACAAATAACCTCTGATTCCTTTCTGATGCTAAATTTTTGGTTCTATGATTCTGATTCTGCCAGTCAGTCAATGAACATTTAAGTGCCTCCTATGTGAAGTCAAGAGGAGTTGGATATGACAGAAATGGCTGAATAACAGCAACAACTGCATACTAAGCCCTGGGGCTACAGAGAAATGCAAAAGATAGCCTCTGCCCTGGAAGAAGTCACTTCAATTCTTCATATTGTTATTCATATGACCTGATTTTCAGATCTTCTACTACTGAGTTCACCATGCTTTGCGCCAGCTCTAGAATGGGCATGTCCTTGAGAATGTAAGAGTTGGAAGTTACTTTAAAAAACCCAATTCTTCCTTTTTTGCAGATTAGAAAACTGAAGTCCAGGGAGACTGAACCTCTCAATTTCAATTGCTGATGAATTAGATCTAGAGCTAGGTCTAGAACCTGGATTTTCCCAAGGCTAGGGGGTTGCTTGGTTCTTTAACCTGATGGCTAGAAGGGGGTACTAACCTGAGGCTTCACCATATCACTATAGTGCTTCTTTCCTACCTTCCTTGGCACCCAACCTTGGATGTGCTAGATGGTGCAATGTCTAGAGCATTTGATTTAGAATAAAAAAGAGCTCAATTCAAATCTTGCCTCAGAAATTTGCTATCTGTATGTCCCTGAGCATCGTAACCTCTTGGTGCCTCAGTTTTATCATATGTAAAATAGGAATAAATATAGAACTTGACCTTATAGGACTGTTGTATCAAATGAGATTGATTATTAATCACCTTGATCAAATCATTATGAATGAAATACTATGTAAATACTTTTAGTTGTTTTTCAGTCATGTCCAACTTTTCATAACCCCATTTGGAGTTTTTTTGGCAAAGATACTAGAGTGGTTTGCCATTTCCTTCTCCAGTTCATTTTACAGATGAGGAAACTGAGGCAAATAGGATGAAGTGACTTGCCCAGGGTCACAAAGCTAATAAGGGTCTAAGGTCAGATTTGAACGCAGGTCTTTTTTCAGACTCTGTGGCACTCTGTCCACTCTGCCACTTATCTTCCCCATAAAAATGCTCTCTATTATTATTGTGATGATTAAGAGTTAAATCAATCTCTAGGGTAATATATCAAAGCTTCAGGGGTCTGCGATTTTGCCCTATGGAATAAAGTCATCCATGGTCCAAACTACCAAGTGATGGCAGGCAATGGATTCTTTACTTGGTCAGCCTGAGGATGGGTCTCTTTGAAATGGTCTTGGCTGGTTCTTTTCTATGTTCACCTAATTTATTTATGATTTCCCTCTTTATATTCAAGTCATTCACCCATTCTGAGTTTATCTTGGTGTAGGGTGTGAGATGGTGATCTAAACCCAATCTCTCCCATACCGTTTTCCAATTTTCACAGCAGTTTTTTGTCAAATAGTGGATTTTTGTCCCCAAAGCTGGATTGGCTAGTTCTTGCCCAAGAGATCCACAGGGCCCCTGCTTGAAGTCCTTCTGGCTGGGTAGATCTTTTATAGTTTGCTGACCATTGGCTTTGACAGAGAGAAGCCAGGGTCTTCAACGAAGGAGATGAGGAGGACATCACCTACGTTTCTGTAGCATTTTAAGGTCTGCAAAGGCCTTGATTCTCAACATTCCTGAAAGGTAGGTGATGGTGACAATATGATTTCTCCTTGAAGCTCAAGGTTTCCTGGGGCACACAGCTCGAGAAGGATCAGGGTCAGGATTTGCACCAAGGATTCTTGGATCCAAAGCCCACATGTTTTCTAGGATTCAGGAGAGAGGCAGCAGAGTGGGCTATTGTATGGGGAAGAGCCAGGGAGGCAGGAGAGCTGGGATGTCATCTCTGTTCTTTCACTGGTGACTCACCAGGTCATTTTTTTTAAACCCTCACCTTCCATCTTAGAATCAATACTACGTATTGATTCCAGGGCAGAAGAATGGTAATAGTTAGGCAATGGGGGTTAAGGGACTTGCTCAGGGTCACACAGATAGGAAGAATCCAAGGTCAGATTTGAACCCAGGACCTCCTGACTCCAGGTCTGGCATCCACTGAGCCACCAAGCTGCCCCTGAACTTGCTTTTTAAATATCGTGGTAACTGTATTTCAATAGAATTGTGTTTTTTTGGTAAGCATTTATGTTTTATTTTTTGCATTTAAAAACCTATTTTGAGAGGGGGTGGTCCAAGGGCTTCGTCAGACTACAATAGGAGTCTATGACACAAAACCATATTTTTTAGGGGGTACTAGATTCACTTTCTACTGTTCCACATGGCACTTTGGCAAGTGATGGTTAAAAAACCAACCAACCAAAGCAAGGTCCAAGGTCCTAGATCCTGTTTATACCATTGGCAGAAAAACTATCTCACTCCATTCTGCAAAGATTCAACTAGAACTGGTTGTCTGGAAATGTTTCCTCCATCTTCTCTCAAGCTGACCTTTCTCTTTTTCTCAGGAAAGTATTTGATGTTCCTTATTCAGCTAGGTGGCACAGTGGATAGAGTGCCTGGCTTGGAACAAGGAAGACTCATCTTCCTAAGTATAAATCTGGCCTCGAACACTTCCTAGTGATGTGACCCTAGTCAAGTCACTTAATTTTCTTTGCTTCAGTTTTCTCATCTGTCAAGTCAGCTAGGGAAACGGCAAAGTTCTCCAATATCTTTGCCAAGAAAAGTCCAAATGCACACCTAGCAGATTGGCTAACATAACAGCAAAGGAAGGTAATGAATGCTGGAGGGGATGTGGCAAAGTAGGGACACTAATCCACTGCTGGTGGGGCTGTGAACTGATACAACCATTTCGGAGGGCAATTTGGAACTATGCCCAAAGGGCGATAAAAGACTGTCTGCCCTATGATCCAGCCATAGCACTGCTGGGCTTGTACCCCAAAGAGATAATAAGGAAAAAGACTTGTACAAGAATATTCATAGCTGCGCTCTTTGTGGTGGCCAAAAATTGGAATATGAGGGGATGCCCTTCAGTTGGGGAATGGCTGAAGAAATTGTGGTACATGTTGGTAATGGAATACTATTGTGCTAAAAGGAAAAATAAAGTGGAGGAATTCCATGGAGACTGGAACAACCTCCAGGAAGTGATGCAAAACGAAAGGAGCAGAACTAGAAAAACATTGTACACAGAGACTGATACACTGTGGTACAATCGAATGTAATGGACTTCTCCATTAGTGGCAATACAATGTCCCTGAACAATCTGCAGGGATCTAGGAGAAAAAACACTATCCACAAGCAGAGGACAAACTGTGGGAGTAAAAACACCGAGGAAAAGCAACTGCTTGACTACAGGGGTTGAGGGGATATGACTGAGGAAAGACTCTAAATGAACACTCTGGTGCAAACACCAACAACATGGAAATGGGTTCGAATCAAGAACACTTGTGATACCCAGTGGAATCACTCATCAGCTACGGGATAGGTGGGGGGGGGGAGGAGAAAAAGGATCTCTGTCTCCAATGAATAATGCTCGGATTTGACCAAATAAAATAATGTTTAAAAAAACAAACAAACAAACAAACAAAAAAAGTCCAAATGGGGTCATGACTCAAAAATGACTGACCCACAAATCCAGATCTCACCTGGATAAATCTGTTGGTATGAGAAAGAGAGTCATGGATACACAATATGATTCGTTGGATGTGCCTCCAGGCAAATTCCACCAACCAACTGATCAATCAGCAATGGCTTGTCTACTTCATTCCAAGGACTATGCCAGACCCTAGAGACACAAATAGTATTGTGAGGTAGCCCTTACCCTCAGAGAGCTTACATTTTACTGGGGGTGGGAAGAGACTTACTTCCAAGGCTATAGAATTAGATTGTGTCTCTCTCATTTGTCTCTCAACCCCTTTATGGCTTGGTAGCCATGGGAGAAGAAAATCTGCTGGACTGGTCAGAAGCCCAGCCTGGAGCCATTTTGGAGAAGATTGATCTCCTGGTTTCCAGTAAAATCCCAAGAATGTTTGCCAGTTGGGTTCACTAGTTCTCTGAGACCACAGGTTCTTTCATTCCTATTGTGAATGTGAACTGATAAGTGTAGGGCTTGGCGACAGAAGATGCCATGGATTCAAGTCTTGGCTCACCATGAACTCACTATATGATTGAAATCAAGTCACTCCATCAACTGGGGCCTCGGTTTCCTTATCTGTAAAATGACAGATTAATATTTTAAATTTCTACCACACAGAGTTGTGAGACTCATATGAGAGAGTAGATTTAAAAAAATGCTTTGTAATCCATGAAATCCTCTACTAATACCAGTTATATGGACGGCTTAGCATCATAGGGAGCAAAGCCTCTGTGACCACAGAATTCACCCAGTAGCCCTACCTACCTCCACACCCATGCCTGACCTACTTTTGCCCTAATTTTGGTGTCTTATCTACAAAGATATAGAAAGGGTTCTGACTGGTCTTTGATCTTTTACTGATTTAAAAAAATTTTTAATTGAAAAAAAATTTTTAATTAATTAATTTAGAATATTTTCCCATGGTTACATAATTCATGTTCTTTCCTTCCCTTCTTCTCCCTCACTACCATAGCCAATGAACAATTCCTTTGGGTTTTACATGTATCATTGATCAAGAACTATTTCCACATTATTAATATTTACATTAAAGTGATCACTTAGAGAAGGGGTCCCAAAACTACGGCCCACGGGCCACATGCAGCCCCCCCCCCAGCCATGTATCCAGCCCTGCACTTCCAGAAAGGGCACCTCTTTCATTGGTGGTCAGTGAGAGGAGCACTGTATATGGTGGCGGCGCTCACATACAGCACTACTTTCAGTGACATAATCCTTTGTGTGGCACCTTGTTCTGAGAGTAACTGAATGAGAACAAGGCACCATGCAAAGGATTATGTGGCTGCACAATGGAAGATGTCAGTATGGTGAGCGGAGATCTGGGGGAGGGGATTCCGCACTGTGTATACTGCTGCCCCGTATAGTGGTGGCGGTGATGGGCCTGTGCAAGGTGTGACAGGCCCATCACAGCTAGTGCTGCAGCCTCCACTATCCCAGACAGCGGCATACAAATTTGTTCAGAGTTTTTTTTATAGTCCGGCCCTCCAACAGTCTGAAGGACAGTGAACTGGCCCCCTGTGTAAAAAGTTTAGGGACCCTTGATTTCGAGTCTCCATCCCCAATCATATCCCCATCAAACCATATGATCAAGCAGTTGTTTCTCTTCTGTGTTTCTGCTCCCACAGTTCTTCCTCTGGATGTGGATAGTGTTCTTTCTCATAAGTCCCTCAGAATTGTCCTGTATCATTGCATTGCTGCTAGTAGAGAAGTCCATTACATTCGATTGTGCCACAGTGTATCCATCTCTGTGTACAATGTTCTCCTGGTTCTGCTCCTTTCACTCTGCATCACTTCCTGAAGGTTGTTCCAGTTCACATGGAATTCGTCCAGTTCATTATTCCTTTGTGCACAGTAGTATTCCATCACCAACAGATAACACAATTTGTTCAGCCATTCCCCAATCAAGGGACACCCCCTCGTTTTCCAATTTTTTGCCACCACAAAGAGTGAGGCTATGAATGTTTTTGTACATGTGTTTTTCCTTATCTCTTTGGGGGTACAAACCCTTGATTGGTCTTTGAGGCTTGGAGACCTGGGTCAAATCCTGCCTTGGACACTTCCTATTGTCTGATCTTGAGCCAGGTATTTAATGCCTCTTAGCCTTAGTTTTCTCCTTTGTAATATAGGGATCACAATTGCACTTGCTTCAGGGTTGTGAGGAGCCAGAGAAATAATATTGGTAAAGTGCTTTGTGTTATTGCATGAGATATGCATCAGCTGTTAGGAATCTTTTGAACCAGTGGGGCAGGTCAGAGCATCAGGATCTACTGCAGCATTGGGGAAGATGTGGTACTCATGCAGAGCTGGCACACTCGGGGAGCTGCTCTGTTCCTCTTCTTCCCAGTGCCAAGGACACTTGCCCCTCTGTCCAGCCACCCAAAGCAAGCACTTCCACCCCTCAGCTCTCTCCAGTAATGTGGGGTGGCTCACAGACAGCTTGAATTTTCCCTCTGGGCACTCAAACTTAGAAAAGGTTCACCAAGGCTTATCTACTATATCTGGTCAAGGTCAGTTAATGATGCATCTACCTGTGGCTGAGTACTCTTGTAGTGGTGGACTCTACCTCTTCAAAGATGACAGGATCATAGGATATTCAAATTGTGAGAACCTTTACAACCCAGGATGTCAGATCTGAGAAGGCCCTTAGAGCACTGGATATGAGAACTAGGAGGAGCCTTAGAACCCAGAATGTCAGAGCTGGGAGGACCTTTAGAACACAATATCAGAGCTGGAAGAAGCCTTAGAACACAGGATGTCAGAGCTGAGAGAGACCTTAGAATAGAGAATGCCAGAGCTGGGAGAGTCCTTAGAACCCAGAATATCAGAGCTGGAAGAAACCTTAGAACAGAGAATGTCAGAGCTGGGAGAGAGCTTAGAACACAGAATGTCAGAGCTGGGAGGGATCTTAGAACAGGGAATGTCAGAGCTGGGAGAGAGATCTTAGAACACAGAATGTCAGAGCTGGGAGGGACCTTAGAACAGAGAATGTCAGAGCTGGGAGAGACCTTAGAACAGAGAATGTCAGAGCTAGGAGAGACCTTAGAACAGAGAATGTCAGAGCTGGAAGGGCCCTTAGAACAGAGAATTCATCGATGGGAGGAGGAATGTCAGAACTAGGAGGGATATTAGAACAGACCTTAGGTAAGAGAACATTTGAACTAGAAGGCTCTGTAGGACAAGAATGTTAGAATTTGGGGAAACTTCAGAACACAGAGAACCAGAAGTAGATCTTAGATTACAGAATGTTAGTTTTGGGACCCATAGAAACCATCCAGTCAAATATCCTCAGACCCAGAGAAGGGGCAAAAAACCCAAGAGCAAAGCTAGTAAATAGCGGTCTATATTCAAACCTGATTCCTCTGATTCCAAAAATCATATTATTCCCAAGAAGAGAAGAGAAAAGGAGCCATATTTGCTTATGTTCAGAAAACTACAGGCAGGAAAATAATGCTGACTCCTATTTCCATAATGATCTGAAGTTCACCAAGAGCTTTCCTTCCCAGAGTCCCGTGAGTCACGTTAGATCTTGTTTTCTTCATTAGTGATACTTAGTGAAAGGAAGGAGATTCCCTAAGGTTAGTGTCAGAGCTGAGATTTGAACTGAGGACCCAAACTTCTGCTTCTCCCACACAGTGGGCTTTGTTTCAATAACCTATTGAGTCCTGTTTGGCTCTGAATCCCATCGTGCTATGACTGAGGCCATAAGGCATTAGCTGCCTGACTTATGATGGTGTCCTATAGGTGCTGTCCTCTGGAAAGCACCTTTCTGCACAGGGGGAGTGATGAGTGACTCTCCCAGTGGTGGGATGTGTTGGCTGAGGATTTTCTCTTTGAAGCCCCCAGCCTGGGGATTTCCTTTTAGTACAGGAGATTGGATGTTTGTGGTGCTAGTTATTTAAACTGCTTATATAATTGTTTTGCTAGGCATTGTATGAAATTATTAAACAAACTGATGAGGTAAGGACAGTTGAGCAGGATCTGTTTGGGAAAAGATTACCTGGAAGCTGTTGATTCAGGCTAAAGGATAATATTTACTGGTGTCTATTCACCAGGGGAGCTCTGATTGGTAATGAATTGAGTCAGGTGAGGTAGTTCCCTGTTTAGGAAGTGAAGTCATCTGTTAGCTCAGTAAATTAGAACTGTGGTTGGGCAAGCCTTGTCAGCACTCAGCTTGACTCTCATTAGTATAAGAGTCACTCATCACCACCATGTCTCCTTTTGTCCTGAATGTGAGAGTTGGCTAACACAATTTTCATAGAATCCTAGAATCTCATAGCTGCAGGGAGAGGAGAGTGGGGGATGCTTTTAGCATAAGAATAGCAGAGCTGAAGGGAGCTTAGAACAGAGAATGCCAGAGCTGGGAGAGACCTTAGAACAGAGAATGTCAGAGCTGGGAGAGAGCTTAGAACCCAGAATGTCAGAGCTGGGAGAGACCTTAGAACAGAGACTGTCAGAGCTGGGAGAGACCTTAGAACAGAGACTGTCAAAGCTGGGAGGAACTTTAGAACCCAGAATGTCAGAGCTGGGAGAGACCTTAGAACAGAGAATGTCAGAGCTGGGAGAGAGTTTAGAACTGAGAATGTCAGAGCTGGGAGAGACCTTAGAACAGAGGGTGTCAGAGCTGGGAGAGACCTCAGAACAGAGAATGTCAGAGCTGGGAGAGACCTTAGAACAGAGAATGTCAGAGCTGGGAGAGACCTTAGAACAGAGAATGTCAGAGCTGGGAGAGAGTTTAGAACTGAGAATGTCAGAGCTGGGAGAGACCTTAGAATAGAGAATGCCAGAGCTGGGAGAGACCTTAGAATAGAGAATGTCAGAGCTGGGAGAGACCTTAGAACAGAGCATGTCAGAGCTGGGAGAGACCTTAGAACAGAGAATGTCAGAGCTGGGAGAGACTTTAGAACAGAGACTGTCAGAGCTGGGAGAGACCCTAGAGCATAGAATGTCAAAGTTGGGAGAAGACTTAGAACACAGAATGTCAGAGCTGGAGGGAGTTTAGAACACAATATCAGAGCTAGGAGGGCCTTTAGGACATGGAATGCCAGAGCTAGAAGGCATCACAGAATATAGATTGTAAGAGCTGGAAAAGAGCAAGAACAGAGAACATAGCATATATGAATGTAAGAGCTGGAAGAGAATTTAGAACATAGCCTGTCAGAGCGGATAAATATCTTAGAATATAGAATGTCAATGCTGGGAGGGCCTTTAGAATATAGAATGTCAGGGCTTGGAGGGAACTTTGAACATGGAATTTCAAGCTTTGAGGGCCCTTAGAATAAAAAAAAATCTGAATGAGGAGGGTTCTTAGAACATACAATATCAGAACTAGAAGGAACTTTAGAACAGAGAATGTCAAACCTGGAAGGGTCAGAGAATTGAAGGGCTATTAGAACACAGAATATTAGAACTTGAATGAGCCTTAGAACAGAAAGTGTCAAAGCCCAAATGGATTTTAGGACAAATGTTAGAAATAGAATAATAATTACAGAATTTGAGAGTTGATGGGGACCTTGATAGCCATTTAGTAACAATCCACACATGAAATTAATTTCCACTGAGAGATACACACCTAGCCTCTGCCTGAAGATATCTGAGGAGAAAGAAGTTTACCTCCCAAAGCAGCCCATTCTACTTTTGGACAGCAGTTATTGTTAAGAGGGCAGCTAGGTTGCACAGTGAATAGAGTGCTGGGACTAGAGTCAAGAATACCTGAGTTTGAATCCAGCCTCAGACATGTGCGACCGTAGACAAGTCATATAACTTTGTTTGCCTCCGTTTCCTCATTTGTAAAATGAACTAGAGAAGGAAATGGCAAACCACTCTGGTATCTTTGCCAAGAAAACTCCAGTGGGGTCACAAAGAATTGAATGTGACTGAAAGGGATTAAACAACAATTATTGTTGGGTATTTTCCCCTGCTATCAAAGCCTCTTTGCCACTTCCATTCATTATTCCTGGTACTGCCCAATGACACCAAGAAGAAAAAGTAGGATTCTTCTTCTATGTAATAATACTTAAACACTGGTCTCCTGCATTCCATAGTCTTCCCAGTTCTTTCAATCCTTATATGGCAGCAAGTTGAGGTCTTTTATTGTCCCCAACTTATGAGTGCCTTTGTAAAAACATGGTGTCCAAACTGAACACAATGCTCCAGATCTTTGAGGCCACAGGACTATTGCCTCCAGATTCCTGAAAGCTCTGCCTCTCTTCATCCAACTCAAGGCTCCTTTAGCTTTTTGGAATGCCCTATCACACACTGCAACTCATCTTGGGTGTGCAGTCCACTAAAAACCCTAGATCTGTTTGAGAACATTTTGTTTAGTCATTTTCCCTCTCACCTTGGACTTGGGAAGTTGCTTTTTTGTATCGGAGTGTAAAACTTTACATTTATCCCTCTTGAATGTCATTTTCTTAGATTTGGCCTCATTCTCTAATGGACTGAGCTGCTTTTTGGATCCCCAACTTTGCTATTCACTTTGTTAGCTATCCCTCCCAGCTTTGGATCAGATGCAGAATTAGTAAACATTCCACCTGTCTCCTTTTTCCATTTGTTCCATTGTTTAGTTGTGTCCAATTCTTCATGGATCTATGGACAGCACAGTCTAACATGGGGCTTTCTTGACAACGATACTGGAATGCTTTGCCATTTCTTTCTCCAGCAGATGAAGGTGAACAGAGAGTAAGTGATTTGTCCACAGTCACACAGCTAGTAAATATCTGAAGCTGGATTTGAACTTAGGTCTTCTTGATTCCAGACCCTATCTACTGAACCATCTAGGGTTACTCTTTTTATTTACATAATTGATAAAAATGTTAACATCATTGGGCCAACACAGATCTTTGGGGCATTTCATTGGAGAGCTTCTGCCACATATGCATCAAACCATTAAGCAACTATTCTTTTTTTTTTTTCTTTTAAAGCCTTATCTTCTTCCTTAGGCTCAATACTGTGCCTTGGTTCTAAGGCTGAGGAGAACTAAGGGCTAATCAATGGGGGTTAAGTGACTTGCCCAGGGTCACACAGCTAGAAGTGTCTGAGGTCAAATTTGAACCCAGGACCTCCCATCTCTAGGTCTGGCTCTGCATCTGCTCAGCCACCTAGCTGCCCTTCAACGTAACTTTTTAAAAAAATCCTTTTTGTTTGTTCTTAGCTTCCTTTACCACACATTCTACTCAGAAATTCTGAGCTGTAGGAATTCCCAACACTATTTTATAGAATTATTCCTTGAACATTTATCATTTATTATCTGTCTTTACTTTCACTGTTGACGCATATTTTTTTTAAACCCTTACCTTCCGTCTTGGAGTCAATACTGTGTATTGGCTCCAAGGCAGAAGAGTGGTAATGGGTAGGCAATGGGGGTCAAGTGACTTGCCCAGGGTCACACAGCTGGGAAGTGTCTGAGGCCAGATTTGAGACACATATTTTTAAAATTTAACTTGGTTGGTGAGCTACCTGTGTGTCCACATTGGCCAATCTTTAAAAAATATTCCATTTTTTTCTTTCTCATTGGAACTATTTTCCTTTGTATTTTCATAGTTTTATTCTTGAGCATTTCCCATCCCTCCCAGGCTGAGTTGCCCTGGAGTATTTTATTCCATGGGGCTCCTAATTATCTTTTCTCTGCACTTTTTGAAATCTCTTTTCTCCGGATTCGGAGTGTATGTTAGACTGCGCCCAGATTTCTTCTTGTTTTGTTCCCTAGGATGGTGTGCTCACTCCTTTCTACCCTTCCCTCCCGCCTCCTGCCAGGTTCTCATCATTTCCACCCCCACAAAACAGTTCCTCCCTATTAATGAGAATCAGATTTGGAATAGAATTTTGCCCTTGTTGATTCCTCCACCTTTTACAGGATGAAATGATCACTGAGGTGGATTAAGAAATGAGTAGCTGCTTTGCTTTTGGCAGAGGGAGTTCTGGAGCTATCTGAATAACTAAAATCACCTATCACAATCACATCACATCTCTGAGTCAGACTTGTTTCCCAAACTCCTCTATCTATGTAGATAGTTGGCTGATTAGGAAGACCTGAATTCAAATCACTTCACCTTGCCTTCCTCAGTTGCCTCATCTGGAGGAGGAATTGGCAAATCACTCCAATATTTTTGCCAAGAAAACCCCAAATGGAGTCATGAAGATTTGGACATGATTGAAATGACCAAATAAGAAAAAAAAAGTATCCATCAATGACAAAAATCACTTCTGTTGCTTCCTTCTTTGATCTTCACTCAAATACGCTTCTGAGTATTTTCCTGCTCTTGTTCCTGTTCTTAATATAACAACAATAATAACAATTAATATTTTTGCATAGCATTTTAGGGTTTGCAAAGCACTGTACACATATGTTCTCCACCCCCCAGACTTTTATCAGTCTTATATCTTTTAAATAAAGTACAGCCATCCTAAGCTAAAGTAAAATCATAGATTTCATTCCACTAAATCTCGAATAATAGCCTGTTGGTGGGTCTGCCTGCCTCCGATCTCCCTACTCTGATCTACTATCCATTCAGTCTCTAAAATGATTTTTCTTAAATCTCGAGTCTGATCATGACTCCTCCTCTCCTCAGTAAACTCCTGTGGTGCCCTATCACCTCAAGGATCAGATACAAAATCCTCTGCTTTACATTCAAAGTCCTTTATAACCTAACTGCTCTCTCCCTATCCAGGCTTCTTAAAGCTTTCTGTTTTACTTGGAATCTTTGATCCAGGGATACTGGCCTCTTGGCTGTTCCACTCTATCTCTTGGCTCCTGGCATTTTTTTCCTGGATGTCCTCCATGTCTGCAACACTGTTTCCTCTGCTTTATTTATTGACCTTTAACTTCCTTTAAGTTCTCACTAAAATTCCATTTTCTACTGGAAGCCTTCCCCAACTCCTCTTAATTTTACTGCCTTCTCTCTGTTTATCTTGTATATAGTTTGTTTGCATATGACTTTCTCCATTAAATTTGTAAGCTCCTGTACCACCTTACTCCTATCAGATTGGTTAATATGACAGTGAAGGAAAGTGATAAATGTTAGAGGAGATGTGGCAAAATTGGGACACTAATGCATTGTTGGTGGAGTTGTAAACGGATCCAACCATTTTGGTGGGCAATTTGGAAATCTGCCCAAAAGGCTAAAAAATTGTGCAGATCCTGTGGTCCAATTATATCACTATTAGTTCTGTATTCCAAATAGATAAAAAGAAAGGGGAAAGGACCAACTTGTACAAAAATATTTATAGCAACCCTTTTTGTTGGTGGTAAAGAATTGGAAATTGAGGGGATGTCTGTCAGTTGGAGAATGACTGAATAAATGTGGTATTTGATGATGAGGGATACTTTGTGTAATAAGAAATGATGAATAGGATGATTTCAGAAAGAACTGGAAAGACCTTCATGGACTGATGCAGAGTGAAATAAGCAGAACCCAGGAGAACAAGGTATACAGTAACAGCAATATTGCACCATGATAACTATGAAAGATTTAGCAGCTCTCAGCAATACAATGATCCAGGACAATTCTGAAGGACTTATGACAAAGAATGCTCTCTACCTCCAGAGGAAGTGT
This sequence comes from Monodelphis domestica, assembly GCF_027887165.1. NCBI lineage: Eukaryota > Metazoa > Chordata > Mammalia > Didelphimorphia > Didelphidae > Monodelphis > Monodelphis domestica. The sequence goes on from NC_077230.1 coordinate 387,975,214, forward strand.
TGGAATTGGATTGCAGATCAAAACATACAATTTTCCACTTTAGTTTATTTGAGTTTTTATTTTGGGTTTTTTGGCTTTATATGATTTTTTTTGAGGAGCATATTTTTTTAAAATTTGGCTTTATATGATTATTCTCTTACAAAAAGAACAATATGGAAATATGTTTTGCATGATTATACATGAATAACCCAGATCAAATTGCTTACCATCTCCCAGAAGGAGAAGGGAAGGGAGGGAGACAGTTTGGATTTTATAACTTTAGAAAATATATGTGGAAAATTGTTTTTACATGTAATTGGCAAAATAAAATATCTTTAAAAATTACAAGTTCCTTCAGGGAGCTTTTCCTGTGTTTTGCCTCTTTGTGTTCCTAGTGCTTAAAGTAGTGCCTGGCACATAGTAGGAGCTTAATAAATATGGATTGATTATTTGATCTCAGTGATGCCTATGAGGTCACATTTGCATCGTTTTGTTAAGAATGTTAGTTTATTACTGGATTTTCTTTTGGTTTTTGTCTCCTATGAATTCATGGGTATCTTAGCTCCTATTCTTCTTTCTTTGTAACTGCTGTCTATAGTGTATATCTTGTGGGATATTTATAGGAGTTTTCCTTCTCTCTCATCCTTTCTAGTTTGAAGCCTTTTGATTAGATTTGCAAGACACCTAACACATACATTCTTGCCAGTCTTTTTTGGGTGACTCTAGCTCTAGCCAGGAATCGATCAACCCTATATAGTAAGCCATGATCAGAAGATTCTTACCCAGCAGCTCTGGAAACAGCTGTATACTTCTCAAATCAATTTTTCTCTTCTATATCCTTTGCCTTCAATAGGCTAGAGTGAGGAAAGTACATATTGTGCTCTTATCATTTTCAATTTTTTACCTACAACTTCATAATAATCAGCCATGCTTTTCATCTTCCTTCAGCAAGTGTCTTCTGAGCCCATGTGAATTACCCACTGGAAAGGAGTAGCTGTCATCAGTTTTGAGAAGGCTTGGAATGTTCTCTCTCATGTCTTGTATATATACATGCCCCCAAGAGATCTCTTGGTGTTATTTGCTCAACCAATAGATGCATCAGTTTCTTGGGGGGAGTGGAGCTGTACAGGGTATTCAGAGAAGACTAGTACCTCTGGTGTGATGGTTTGCTGAGCTCTTTTCAGGGCTTCTTTCCTCCTTTGGTGTCCATCTGCCACCCAGCTATAGCATGTATAGCAGCTGCATTTTGGTAAACCATCTTGGTAGGCTGACTAAACCAGGTTGAGGGTAACCTACAGCCCTCCAACCTTTCAGTGAATTAGGAGGGCATCTACCCCAGGCATTTGAAGGCTTTCCCCAAAAGAAGGGCAGATGAGAACCATTTGTTCCATCGGCCATGAAGGCAGTGGAAATGGGCACTGTGGAGTGCTTAGAACTTGGCTAGATATTGAAGAAGCCAAGATCATCTCCAGTATCTCCACCATCACTACTTGCACTTGGCTTTTGTCTGGCCACTGTTCTTCAATGACTTCGGGAGAGAGAGTGAGCTGCTGACTTTGCCCAACTCTGCCTCACTTAAATCCAATGTATGCTGAAGTCAAAAGACATCACCAACGATGTCATTTTGGTCCTCTTTGTGGATGAAGGACAACAACCAACCAACCAATGCTCTGAATGGAAAATGACTACTATTACTTTTACCTTCCTCTGCCCTCTAATCGTCTTCATATTGTCCCTTATTTCACACCTGATAGCTTCTGTGACTCTCTCCTCCTTCATTCTCAGAGCATCATTTTCTTTCCTTAGAAAGAATCTCAAATCTGTTTTGAAGCAGTAATTTTCCCAGTGGCCTTTTCTTTCCCTTTCTCTTCTGCATAACATTCTTCCATTTTCTAGAATCCAAACCAGGGTCAAGTATCCTTTCACTTTCCCCTTGAAACCTTGCTTCTGTTTCTTTTAGGAGCCCTTCATTCTCCCTAACAACCTAGAGTGTGGAGAGATGTTTTCTGCTTTTTTTTTTTAATAGTCCTTCATCCTTTTTTCTAGGAGTGAGAGCCAACTACACTTGGAACACAGATAATAGTCACTTGACTGTGGTGACAAACAAAAGTGACTGTTCAATTTCTTCAACCCATAATAGTTATTGATTTTCAGGCATATTTCTTGAAACTATTTGTGTTTACAACTTAACCCTAAAGCACCTGGCTAAAACTTTTTTTTATAGTCAATTATTGATTGTTTAAAATTAAAGCTTATTTTATAACCAATTTACCACCCCCTACCAATACACTCAATTAATTTATTTAACCCTTAATTTAGTCTAGTGGCCTTTTCTTTACTTAGGCTGCCTTGGCTTATCATGCTACTTTCTCCTTCTCCTGTTTGAGTTTATCTCTTTAGATTCCAATCTTCCTGGGGTATACGGGGTGTACAGAGAGGACTAGCACTTCCAGTGTGAGGGCTTGCTGAGCCCTTTTCAAGGTTGCTCATCTACCTTTGGTGTCCACCTGTTACTCAATTCTCACCTGTGGCTCCAAGAAGTTGCGGCATGCACAGCAGCCATACCCCTATCATTTGTCTTTTTATTTCTTTTTGAGTTCTGAAGGATATTCCTGTAGAAAGTCACATAAATGTTCTAATGGGGTCTACTAGACATTTTCTCCTGGGTCTTTGTTGCTGCAAAATAAGCCTTTTACTATTCTTTGACTTACTTTCTCTGGCATTTTCCATGATGTTTATCCCAGGTCTTGTCTTCCCTTCCCTTCATTCCCTTTCCCTTCCCTCCCTTCCCCTCTCCTTCCCTAACGAGTCAAAGCAACATTTTCTCTCCCTTGAAATATCATTCATGTTTTTCTAAGATGACCCATGGACTTCATGTTTGTCTTGGAATGTTCTGTTAATCATTAGACAACAGAATATAACCCTCAGAGTGTGTTCAAGTAGCAGGAGAAAGGAGAACAGAGGAGAGGGTATTTAAACTTCATCTTTTCTTGGCTTGATTCCTCCTCCTCTTCCTTGGCCTCCTAGGAAAACACCCCAATTTCTAAAGTTTCCTGAGCCTTTGCAACCAAAAGCCTCTCAGCCTTCTCTACCACCTACTTGGCCACTGAAGCCTCCATGACCACCACCACCATGATTGCCCCCTCAGCCTCCAAAGCCAATTGACTTGCCCCAGTCCAGAGACACTTTCTTTCCATCAATCTCCCGGTCTTCCATGGCCTCTTTCTCAGTTTTGACTTCTGAGCTAAAGTTCCCCAAACTAAATATTTTTTATGATCCTCTCTTCCTGTCTGTGAACTTCCTGATACCCAAAGAGAAGAGAAACTAATCTTTTGATGTCTCTTCTGTAGTGCTTTTGGACAGGCCTTTGACAACCAAAGTTTTGTTGGGGCTGCGTTAATTGTGTTCTATCCTTTTAGCTCCTATCTAGCTCTGCCTTCAATTTTTATGTCCTTACAAGAATTCAAAGCTTCTTTTGCATTTTCTACAGAGGGAAATTCAGTGAATGTGCATCCTTTAGTCCAAACTTGGTTGTTTTGGGGCAAGCTGATTGATGTCTTCTCAAACACTTCCTGCAGACTCTCTTCTTTAGATAAGGTTATTTAGTACTATTGTCCAAGTCTGTTGGCTTGATGTTATTCCTGCTTCAGGAATTCTTCCCACTTCATGAATTCTCTTGCCCTAACTTTTTCTCTCCTGTGTAGTCCAGGATGAGTGGCTGACCATTGATCGCAACCCCCTGTTTCTCTTCTAAGGCTTTGTCTATAACTGCTTCCAACTTAAATTCAATATAGGTAAGCCCTTTGGGTGTCCCATCCTTGGTGTAGAACAGCCTAATCTCAATAACAGCTCCAATGTCTTCCTTGAAGCTCTCTCAAGTTACTTTAGAAGGCAGATTCTGAACAAAGAGCATCCATGCATCTTGCTCTTTTCCCTTTCTTTTTCTAGTTTCCTTTCAGAGTCAGGCACTTTGGAGTCACTGAGTTCCAAAGCTTTTTCCTTGTCTTCAACTGATTTCAATTCCATGTAGCCAGACTTCCTGGTATTGAAAAAAATTTTAAACCCTTACCTTCCATCTTGGAATCAATACTGTGTTTTGGTTCCAAGACAGAAGAGTCGTCAGGGCTAGACAATGGGGATTAAGTGACTTACCCAGGGGTTACACAGCTAGGAAGTGTCTGAGGTCAGATTTGAAGAACTCAGAACCTCCCATCTTTAGGCCTGGATCTCAATCCACTGAGCCACCCAGCTGCGCCCTTGGTGTTGGCAATTTGGATGTCCATAACCCATTAAGATCCATTTTTGCAAAGAAGACCATGAACTTGGGCTTTAGCTCAGAATTGGTTTTGTTGAAGCTCATGTTACCAGTGAAGATATTAAAATTTATAGATACTTCAGCTTCTAATTTCTTTTCTTCCTTTTTTTTGGCTTCAGAGTGCTTCTTTGACACATACTTCCTCTTCAAGTTTCTCCACCTTCTCTCATCTTCTTCCTCCTCCTCCCTGGATTCCTTGGCTTTCCCAGGGTTAGCTTTTGAAGAGTCAGCCTTCTCCTTGGCAAACTTCTTCTTCAGTCATCCTCATCCCCTTCATCCTCATCACTATCATCTTCCTCCTCCTCCTCCTCCTCTTCAGAATCTTGTTTAGCTGGGGTTATTCCTGTGATTTGGGGTGGCTTAAATTCTTCATTGTCCTCATATTCACTGTGCTCTTCTTCAGATTCTCTGTCTTCTTTCTTGGCATTCTTCATAATTTTTACCCCTTTAGTCCAGTGTGGGGTACATGCTGCTACGTTAGCTGGAGTGACTCCCTCCTTGGCTGGTGTGATGACAGTTTTGGTTGGAGTAATCCTAGCTTTGATTGGAGTAATCCCTTTCTCATCAGGGTCAACAGATGAGTTCTAACCAGGAGTTATGACTACTTTCTTGGCAGACATGGTGGCAACAATGACTTTTTTTGGCTGCTGGTATCTTCTTTGCTTATATAGCCACAGCTTTCTTGACCTTCTTCTGAGGAACCCCAACATCTCCACTGCTTTCTTCATCTTCTGACATGTCCTCATTCTTCTATCATCTATCTCCTTTGGGAGGAGGCCTATTTTCTTTGGCTCATTTCAATTTTTAGCTGCCTTCCTGAGCTTCACCAGACCAGAGGGTGTGGAGTGGGGGGAAGGGTACAGATCTGTCGTTAGAAGTCCAGGCAATGTTGATGTTAGTGAGGAGTCTGTCCACAGAGACTGAGACTAAAGATTCAGTCTTCTCTGTTAAAAAATAAATTCTTCACTTGACGTGCCATCCCTTCAAGCTAACTTTGTATATCTCAGCTCCTTTTTAGAACTAGCCTCCTAAAAAAAGCATTCTATACCATTTGTCACACTCCACCCACTTCTCCTTTCCTTCTAGTATAGCCTCCATCCTAACTACTCTACTGAAACCACTTGATCAAGGCTACAGTCCTTTATACTGAAAGGACTACAGTACAATACAAGACTACAATCCTTTATATTGAAAAATTGAATGGTACTTTCCCATTCCTTATCCTTTTTTTGAGGCTTTTGACAATGTCAACCTTCCCCTCTTCCTGGCTTCCTCTCTTTTCTGGGCTTTCATGACACTGTTCTGATTCTCCTTCTACTTGACTGACCATTCTTTCTTAGTCACTTTTGCTGGATTATAATCATTGTTTAATTCTCTTCTTGTGGTTCAAATCCGGTACTCTATTCTGGGTCATCTCATCTTTTCCTCTTTATCTTGGTGATGTCTATGGTTTTCATGGAATTAATTTGTGAAACCATCTTTATGTAATAAATTCCAAGATCTACATATTCATCCTTTATTTCCGTCCCTGAAATCTGTTCCTGTTTCACATTGTAGGGCCCGGCTATTTCTACCTGGGTGCACATCTCAAATCCAGCATGTCCCAAAGAGCACTCAGTATCTTTCCCACTGAAATCTACCTCTTTACTTAAATTCTTTGTTTCTGCCCAAAGCACAACCATTCTTTCAGGCACTTAAGTTTGTAACTTCAGGGTCTTCCTTGACTCTCTTTTTTAAAAACTTTCTTTCTGTCCTAATAGTAACTTTGAGAAAGAAGGGAAGAGACTAGACAATTGGAGTTAAGTGACTTGTCCAAGGTCACATAGCCAGGAGGTGCCTGAGGTCAGATTGGAACTCAAGTTCTTCTGACTCCAGGCTTGGTGCTCTATTCACTGAGCCACCTTGTTGTCCCTTTCCTTGACTCTTTTTTAAAAATACCTTTATCTTCTGTCTTAGAATCCATACTCAGTATTGGTTCCAAGTCAAAAGACTAGTAAAGGCTAGGAAATTGAGGTTAAGTGGTTTGCCTAGAATCACCCAGCTCATATTTGAACCCAGGATCTCCCATCTTTAGTCTTGGTTCTCTATCTACTGAGTCATCTAGCTGCCCCTCTCTCATTGTCTTCTAAACCACTTCACAATTGGACTCCAACTTTCTTTCTAGGCTGATTTCACATGACTTCACCTTCTGCTTATTAAATTCTACCTGCACTGACCTATCTACTCTTTCACTTACATAAAACTCTACTCTCCCACTTTTTAACCTTTGGACAAGAGTTCCCCCATGCCTGAAATGTTCTTCTGTCTTTCCTTTGTTTTAAGGCTCAGTATAAGTTCTGCCTTCTACAAGGGACCTTTCAGCTTCTCCCAGTTATTTGTGCCTTCCCCATCAAGATTTATATAGTATTATTTATCTGGGTACCTGTTGTGTTTCATCCCTGCCCCCCCCCCCCAATTCCCAGGAGAATGTAAGCTCTTTAAAGGTAGGGACTATTTTACCTTGTTTCCATATCTTTAATACCTAACATTGTGCCTGGCATATAGTAGTTACTTAGATGTTTGTTGAATTGAACTTGCAATGTAAACACTTAATTAAGATTTGTTGATTGCCTTTTTTTCCCCTTTTAAACATTATTTTTATTTGGTCAATTTCAAACATTATTCACTGGATACAAAAATCATTTTCTTTTCCTCCCTCCCCTACCGCCACTCCTCCCATAGCCAACGCAAGATTCTACAGTGTATCACATGTGTCCTTGATCCAAACCCATTTCCATGTTGTTGGTATTTGCGCTAGGATGTTCATTTAGAGTCTACATCCCCAATTACATCCCCTCGGCCCGTGTAGTCAAGCAGTTGTCTTTCTTTGGTGTTTTTGTTCCCACAGTTTGTCCTCTGCTTGTGGACAGCATTTTTTCTCATGGATCTCTGCAGGTTGTTTAGGGACATTGCATTGACACTAATGGGGAAGTTCGTTACATTCTATTGTGCCACAGTGTATCAGTCTCTGTGTATAAAGTTCTCCTGGTTTTGCTCCTTTCACTCTGCATCACTTCCTGGAGGTTGTTCCAGTCTCCATGGAATTCCTCCACTGTATTATTCCTTTGAGCACAATAGTATTCCATCACCAACATATACCACAATTTGTTCATCCATTCCCCAATTGAAGGGCATCCCCTCGTTTTCCAGGTTTTTTTTTGCCACCACAAAGAGCCCAGCTATGAATATTCTTGTACAAGTCTTTTTCCTTATTATCTCTTTGGGGTATAAACCCAGCAGTGCTATTGCTGGATCAAAGGGCAGACAGTCTTTTATCACCCTTTGGGCATAGTTCCAAATTGTCCTCCAGAATGTTTGGATCAATTCACAACTCCACCAGCAAAGCATTAATGTCCCTACTTTGCCACATCCCCTCCAGCGTTCATTACTTTCCTTTGCTGTCATGTTAGCCAATCTGCTAGGTGTGAGGTGATACCTCAGAGTTGTTTTGATTTGCATTTCTCTGATTATAAGAGATTTAGAACACCTTTTCATGTGTTTATTAATGGGTTTGATTTCTTTAACTGAAAACTGCCTATTCATGTCCCTTGCCCATTTATCAATTGGAGAATGGCTTGATTTTTTGTACAATTGATTTAGCTCTTTGTAAATATGAGTAATTAAACCTTTGTCAGAGGTTTTGATTGTCTTTTTATAGGAATTAAATATATAAAATCTGGAAGGGATCTTAGAACACAGAATGTCAGAGCTGGGAGGACCCATAGAACATAGAATGTCAGAGCTGGGAAGGTCCTTAGAACACAGGATGTTAGTGCTGGGAGGGTTCTTAGAACAGATAATGTCAGAACTGGGAGGGAGCTTAGAACAGAGAATGTCAGAGCTGGGAGAGACCTTAGAACAGAGAATGTCAAAGCTGGGAGAGAATGTCAGAGTTGGGAGGGAGCTTAGAACAGAGAATGCCAGAGCTGGCAGAGACCTTAGAACAGAGAATGTCAGAACTGGGAGAGACCTTAGAACAGAGAATGCCAGAGCTGGCAGAGACCTTAGAACAGAGAATGTCAGAGCTGGCAGAGACCTCAGAACAGAGAATGTCAGAGCTGGCAGAGACCTCAGAACAGAGAATGTCAGAGCTGGCAGAGACCTCAGAACAGAGAATGTCAGAGCTGGGAGAGACCTCAGAACAGAGAATGTCAGAGCTGGGAGAGACCTCAGAACAGAGAATGTCAGAGCTGGGAGAGACCTCAGAACAGAGAATGTCAGAGCTGGGAGAGACCTCAGAACAGAGAATGTCAGAGCTGGGAGAGACCTTAGAACAGTGAATGCCAGAGCTGGGAGAGAGCTTAGAACATAGAATGTCAGAGCTGGCAGAGACCTTAGAACAGAGAATGTAGAAATTTATTTAGAAGAACCTGTAAGAGATTGAAGCCCCTTATCATACAGGTAAGAAAACAGATACAGAGAGTATGAGTGACTTGTTGAAGGGCACAAAGTGGATTAATGTCAGGCCTTTAAGCCTTTATACCAGAAGACTTCATTCCTAGTCTCTGATGGCCATTGGTTTTTCAGGCTCTGGGACAGGAGCACAATCAGGGATAATAGAGTTCACTGTCCCCTAGCAGGATGGATCAGTCTCACACCCCCAGGTGCACATTCTGTCTCCCTGCTTCACATCCCCTGTGCATCCTCTTCTTTCCTCAGGCCAAGTGAATCTGTCAAGCCCAGCTCTTCATTTCAAATGTTTTAACTCTGGGATCCCAAAATTCTTTTCTATCCATCATATTCTGTGTTTGAAGGGTCCCCCCACCCATCTCTGATATCTGTGCTCTATGGACCCTCCCAACTTTGACCTTCAGTGTTATAAGGTCCCTCCCATTGCTGACATTCTGCGTTGTAAGGGCTCAACTGATTATGATATTTTGACTCTCTGAGTAGCGTGGCCAGCAGCTTTGGCTGCATTTACTGTGTAAATGGAGCTTTGGATCTTGGCTAGGGTCTTGGGAGCCTGCCAATGCCCCCAGGGTGCCAGTCTTGCTCCTGGCTTACCCTAGTCTGGCCCTTAGCTTTTGGTTCCTGCATGATGAATTATGACTCACTGGTGTGACCTAGTCCATGGCTTCTTCTGGGGGGTGTTTGGCTTGTGGCCAGGGACCTCCTTGCCACCTTTATCTTCCTCTCAGTAGTCCAGGCTCCATGGCCTGAGCATCCTGTCTTTTTGGGATCAGTAGCAACAACAAGGACCAAAGGCAATGTAATCTTGAAAGTCTTGGTAACAGAGAAGGAAAGAAAGGGAGCCACAGGGGGGAAATAAGAAAAGCAAGAAACCAAATGGAAAGAAAAATACTCTTGGATTTTTGTCTTCCTAGCTCTGCAAATTCCCTTATGTCTCAGAGAAGCCTCAGAAGATTCAACTGAGAGCATATGAGTAATACCCAGCGAAGGGGCTATCCTTAGGGGCAGGGGAGAAGGCAGAAAGATTCTGGGTTTGATTAGACTTCCAAACTACAGACTCCCTGGGGACAACAAGCTGCCTCATTCCCCCTCCCCTGCCAATCTACTTTCAGCTGTGCTGAGTCAGAGAAGGGAATCTGGAAGCCTTTGTCTGCTCTCAGGTTTCTTCCTGATGAATTCTCTCTCCCTTTCCCTCCATTTGGTCCTGCTGACCCTTGAGAAAAAGCCCAGTGAAAAGCAGGCTTGGACCACAGCTGTGGAAGGAATCATTTGGATGGATGAGAGAGGGACAAGTGCCAAGGAGAGGATGGACTAGCCTAGGGATCCAGAGCCCAGCCCAGGCCTGGGAATGTTGTAAGACCATCAGGTGTTAGGCCAGGGGTGGGACACTTGTGGGAAGGGGTTAGGATCAATCTATCCAACCTGGGAAGAGGACAGAGCTCATATAACACTTCTTGATCACAATATTCCATCTTCAATTTCCATTACGTAGCACTGGCTGTCCCCCATGCCTAGAATACTCTTTCTCTTAACATCCTGCCTCCTAGAATCTCTGGCTTCCTTTAGGACTCAGCTCAAATGCCATCTTCTGTAGGCAGCCTTTCCAGCTGCTGGCGAATTCTCCTTTAAGGTTACCTTGCATCTATTTTGTATGTTTCTTACATGTGCTTACTTATATGTGTACGGTTTCTCTCATTAGACTTTGGACTCCTTGAGGGCAGGGCCTATTTTAAAAAAAAAAGCAACCCTTACCTTCCATCTTAGAATCAATACTAAGCATTGGTTCTAAGGCAAAAGAGCAATAAGAAGAGAAAACAATAGGCAATTGAGGTTAAGTGACTTGCTTAGGGTCACACAGCTAGGAAGTGTCTGAAATCAAATTGGAACTCATGACCTCTTGTCTCTATGCCTGTCTTTTTAGCTACCAAGCCACCTAGCTGCCCCAATTTTTGGTTATACCCATTTCTCCAGTACTTAGTACTGAGTGAGCAAAAATGCATTTTGATTGATTGACTATAATGTTTAGATTTTGGGCTCTGGATAAAGGTAGAAGAAGAGAGTATTTGCTCTTCTCAGGGGTTAACCTTCAGGGCAGGGGGTGTACAGAGTCTCCAGAGAAGGAGGGATGAAGAAGATCTAGAACCATTCATATATATATATATATATATATATATATATATATATATACCTGGAACAAGTTCAATAGTGCTTTTTTTTTTAGGGATGATTGTCATTGACTGATGATATCTTCTTTTTGCTCATCTACTTCCCCCCTTTCCTCCTTCTTGTTCTATGCTTCAACTCCACTTTCACCATCGCTATCACCATCAATGCTGTCATCATCACTACCACCACTATCAACATTAGCATTGTCATCACCACCATTTCAACCAACTATTCACCAGAATTATTATTGCCCATAACCACAACTTACTACCACTGCTATAACTACCACCAGCATAGCCATGGTCACCATCACCATCATGGTCACCATTACCATCATGGTCACCATCACCACCAGGGCCAGCATTACCAACTCCATCACTATCACTATCACCATCACTTCCACCATTCCCATTACAACCTCAGTGTTACTATCATCACCACCATGGTCACCATCACTACCATCATTGCTATCTCTGTCACCACCATCCCTAATTCTATCATTCATATCATTGTCACAACAATCACCCTTGACAACACTATCACCAGACAACTTCAACCTCATAATCGGCATTATCACCATTGCTTATTCACATGATCATTATCACTCACACTAGTCCTAACACCACCATCTTCACCATGATTAACATTAGTATTTCTATCATTGCTATAACTATCACTACCACTGTCAATTAATCAACAGTTATATAATAAGCATCTACTATGATCCAGGCCTTTTGTTGGGTGCTGGGGATACAAAGATTAAAAAAAAATATAGTACCCACCCTCAGGAAGCTTATATTGTATTGGGGGAGATGACATGTACATATTTAGGTATATACAGATACTCACAAAAATAATATATGGAACATTTTGAGGGAGTAGGATTAGCATCTGGGGACCTAGGATGGGCTTCCAGTAAAAGGTTTTGTATGTTTTCTTTTTGAAGAAAATGAGATTCTAAGAAGTAGGAGTGAGGAGGGTCTGAATCCCAGGTATGGGGACATCCAGAGTGAATGTACACACAAAGAAAATGGATTGTTAGAGTGTAAGAAAAGGCAATAAGGCTAGTTTGGCTAGGCTATGGAGTCCAGAAAAGAGAAAACAATAATGGAGTTGAAAAGTAGGTTGAGACTAGTTTACAAAAGTGCTTAAAAGCTAAATGGAAGTTCCTAAAGGCAAAAGGGAGCCATTGGAGTTTATTAAGTTAGAGAGTGACGTGGTTAGGCTTGCTCCTCAAGAAAACCATTTTGCCTATTTGTGGAGGACAGATTGGAGAGGAGAGAATTTTGAAGCATGGAGATTAGTTAAGAAGCTGTTGTAGTGGATCAGGCAAGAGGTTTTGGGGTGATGATCATATGGGTAGAGAGAAGAAAAGGGGTGCAAGAGACATGGAGGGAGAAATTACAAGATTTGGCAACTAAATGGATGCGTAGGATGAGGGAAAGTGAGCAGTCAAGGTTAATGCCAAGCTAAAGAATTGAGACTGGAGGTTTTGAAACTTTTTCTAGCACCCCTCAGTTTAAACAAAACTTTGGTAGAAACCCTTGTAAAATCCTCTAAAAGTATTATTCTTAATGCCTATTAACAAATAACCCAAGGTTCATTAAAAAACAAGCGAGGCATTTCAGGATTCCTTGCAGCACAGTTGGAGAAACACTGGACCAAGAACCCTAAAAGCTAGTGGTATCCTTAGCAGAAGTAGGGACGTTCAGAAGGGGGTGGTGTTTGAGAGGCAAATATGATGAGTTCAGGTGTGGATGTTTGGAGGTTCTGTCACTTGGCTATTGCTGGCAAAACCACCATTACTATTATTGTTGTTATTATTATTATTATCATCACCATCAACATTATCACCATTATTCCCTTCACCACCATAACACCAACTGAGTCCATTATCACTATCACCACTATTGTAATAAGTGACCCTGTTGCCTCCATCCTCTTCACCATCCCTCACTACATTCCTAACCTACATCAAACTCTACAGTGAGTTTGACATCTGACAGTGATCATAACACTTCCCTTATGCACTCACATTCCAGCTACAAGATGTAATCACAAAATCCCCACTCATTATGACTGTGGAGGTGGATGCCTTTCGTCACTGCTGTGCATCAGGCTATGTGTGGCTCGGGCAGCGAGGAAGATGCTGGCTGACAACATTTGGTACATTATCTGTCCATAGTTGGCAACTAGACCTGAAGCAACAAACCAACATGATTGAATGGAGAGAGTTAGAAAAAACCCTGCAATGAGAGTCAAGAATCTTAGATTCTAGTCTCAAGTCTGCCATTAGCTGTCACTGTCTCTTTGGGCTTCACCTTTCTGGTGATCATTTTTCTTATTCAAAAAAGGCAAGGGGGAATATTTATTCCTATACTGCCTACCTTAAAGAGTTGTCTTGAGGCCTAAAAAGACACACGTATGGATTTTTTTGGACAATAAAGTGCTACATACATAAGGAATTATCACAATTCTGAAATAAATAATTACTTACCACTTTTTCCCAGAGTAGAAGTGTAAAGAGTTGGGAATGACTTTAGAGATGGGAAGGGTCTTAGACCAGAGAACCTCAGAGCTGAGAGGGTCCTTACACATGGAATGAAAAATCTAGAAAGATCTTAAGAACATAGAATGTCAAATGTAAGAGACTCAAGAGGTCATCTGGTCCAATTCTCTGTACTCATTTTATGGATTAAGAAAAAATGGAGGTTGAGGAGAGTTAGATGACTTTCTTTACATTCTAGAGCTCAAAACTGTCAGAGCAGGTACTTGAACCAAGATCTTTGACTTCCAGTCCATGGTTCATTTTTTTACATTCACTCCTCTGTTCTTCACTCAATTATGGTGTGTTGTTTGGGGAGGGCACAGAGTGTAGGAAAATGAAGTTGACAGTTGGGTAGAGGACTCAGAGGTGGCTTCTCCCATGGCACCTGGAGCTTCCATTGTGACTCATGGAGGCTCTTCTTTTTTTTTTTTTATTATTTCCCTGCTTACATCTGTCAGATGACTGGCTGGGTGACATAGTAAGATGGTAGAGTGCAGCAAAGAACCTGGAAGAAAAATTAAAAGAGGGAAAAGTTCAGTATTGTCCAGTCCTCTCCCAGTGAGGACACTGAGGGTGGGAGAGTACAGACCAGTGTGTTTGTGTTGGGGGTGGGTGAGGCTAGATCTACTTCAATCCCATTACCAGCTGCCCCTGAACTTGTCTTCACCCCTTTTATGGCCAATTCTCTACCATATAATGATAACAGCTGGCATTTGCAGGGAACTTCATTCAGCAAATTCCATCCATTTGTTTTCCTTTGATCTTGGCAACAGATAGGCAGAGTAGGTAATGTCCTCATTGTATGGATGAAGAAACTATGACTCAGAGGTTAGGTGACTTTTGAGGCTGTCTTGTTTGTCTGGGATTCCTTCTGGCTCACTGTTCTCTTCTATGAATTACAAAAATGCCCATGGCCCTCTTTCTGCAGTCATAGCTATACCCAACACCCTGCTCCAAGTTCCCATTACAGGAGAAAGTCATCTAGGAGGGAGAAGAGGTCAGCCATCAGTCTAGTGGGTTAGAAGATAGTGCTAAGGAGCCTGAGCTTGAGGCCTGAGCCCTGAAGGGACTGGCATTCTCTACAAAGAGAACACCTGTTTGTGGAAACATACTGGGCTTTTTAGAATGTGTGTCCCTTCCCAAGCCCTTAGTCCCTTGTTTATTTGGGGTGCTTATTCCTATGCACATTAGGATCCAGAATTGCCTGTGTGTGAAGTCCCTAGGTAGGGCTCTACAGGGAGCTCTTGCTTCTTCAGAGCAGATATTTCCATAAAATGTTGGAGACTGATGGAATCTTAGGATGCCAGGACATAGGAGCATGAGATTATAGCTGGAACGGATCTTAGATGCTATCTAGTTCAACCCTTTTTGTTTTTGAAATTAGTTTTTTTTTCAATGAACAAACATTTATTTTCTCTCCCATTTTATTCTTCATTATTTATTAAAACAACAACCACCCTTTCCTTTTATCATAGTATCAGATCTAAAAACAAAGACTGGTAAGGGTCAGGCAATGGGAATTCAGTGACTTGACCAAGGTCACGCAGCTAGGAAGTATCTGAGGTCACATTTGAACCCAAGTCCTCCCATCTCCAAGCCTGGCACTCTATTCACTATGCTATCTAGCTGCCTTCAATCAGAGGTCAAGGGAGGTTGTGACTTGCCCAAAATAGTAAGGAACAGAGCCAGGATCTATCTGGACTCTCCTATGACTAACCTACTCAGGGCTTTGGAAGAAATCTGAGAGCAGAAAACATTAAAACAGGAAAGTAGCTTAGAACATAGAATAATAGAACTAGAGGGGAACTTAGAACAGAGAAATTTAGAAATAGAATCTCAGGGCTTGAGAGGAACCTTAGAACACAAAATGATACAACTGGAAGGTACCTTGGAACATAGAATATTAGAATAGGAAGGAACAATGAATCATAGAATCTTAGGACTTAGAATGTCAGAAATGGGAAGAACGCTGTAACATAGAATGTTCGAGCTGGGAGGCGACTTCTAACAAAGAATATCAGAGCTAGAAATTCTCTTGTCATATTTGCAAGTAGACTTCTTAGCATTAGAGAGGGCATTAGGACAGGATATCAGAGCCAAGAAGCACTCCATTTTTAAAATTTAGAAACTGAGGCTAAAAGAGTGGAAGTGACTTGCCCAAAGTTATTTAATGAATTAGTGGCAGCTTGGGATTGGAATCCAGGTTTCTGGTCCAATGTTGGCTGAAAGTAGCCAATACTAAGCTATGTTCTTTCTGTTTGTGCCTCATTTTTATAGGGACCCAGACGCCCAGTGTCACATGACTAGTCAGTATCTTAGGAAGGATTTGAACCCAGCTCTTCCTGACTCCAAGTCCAGTTAAAAAACAAAACACAACAAAGCCCTTATCTTCTGTCTTAAAATTGATATCAAGTATTGGTTTTAAGGTAGAAGAATGGTAAGGCATCGGCAGTTGGAGTTAAGTGAATTTCCCAGGATTACACAGCTAGGAAGTGTCTGAGGCCAGATTTGAACCCAGGTTGTCCCATCTTCAGGTCTGGCTTTCTATCCACTGAGCTACTTAGTTGTCCTTCAAGTCAAATTTTTATCCCCTCTGCCACTTAGACTTCTTATCTAAACCCTGCATTCTTCGAGTCGAAACCATTCACTTTGGCTCTTCACCTTATTTGTGTCCTTCAGGGTCCTGATTGCCATGGCCTCCAAACTTGTCCCCACTGCCTTCTTAAATTTGCACTGCCTCCGGTTCCCCCTAAGTCCATTGATCTCGGAGTTGACCACTGACCATCTGACTAATGGCACATGTTTCTGTTTTATCCAATTGTGATTCCAGTTTCTCCTCACTCTCTTCTGCCCTGTGGCACTGTGCCCTTGGCTCAGACTAGCCATTTTGCAAACTTGAGCTGCTGATCACATAAGCAGGGATGGGTGAGACAGTGTGGGTGGCTTAGCACAAACCAGTTCTCACAGGAACACAAGGAAGAATTACTTTCTCTTTCGGGGCTTCAACTTCTTTACCTGTAAAATAATTGCATTGTTGGACATAGCCTGGCACGGCGTATAGAGCATTGGATCAGGAAGCAGTGGACATGGGCAAATTATTTAACCAGCCTGAGCCTTCCTTTGTTCATTTGGAAAAGTCAAGGGTTGGAGCAGGCAACTTCGGAGAGCTTTTCTAGAACTGACATTGTTCTAAGCATCCACATTGGGAATAAATTTCTGGATCTAACATTCGATGATTCTATGGCTCTTTGGCTGGGGACCTCAGAGTTGGACTTCCTCCCCTTTTTCCTGCTCCTCTGGAAGGGCCATTGATCATGGAGGTTCTGGGAAGTGTGAAAACATCAGAACAGGAGCTTGGGCCTGATTATGAATTAATAATGACCTGGTGTGTGTGTAGGGGAGAAAGGAGGGCAGGGCTCTGAGCTCAGGGCTCCACAGGAACATAGAAATCCTGGTTGCTCCTATAAATGCCAGAGGCTGGGATAAACATGCAGGCAGGACTCAACGTCCTGGCAATAAGGGTGAGATTACTGTCCAGCATTAATCTCCCTTCCCCATCGGGCAAACAGGCTTTCAGGAGCTGAGCCAGGCCTCCCTCCATCCCAGGTGCATCTGGGGGTGATCATCTGGCTGCCTATTGTGGAAGGTCCCATTGTCTCCTCTCCGCCTTTCTCTTCCCAGGGACAATGGGTAGCAGTCAGGGCAACATGATCTCCAGGGTCCCCTTACGTGGCCCTGGCCCCCTGTGCCCCAGAGTGACATGAGGAGAATGCCCTCCTGGGGAGATGCTAGGGGCTCAGGCAGGCAGGGAACCAGCACCAGATGCATCTCTTGCTGTTTCCCTGGCAACCTCATCCACAAAATTGGTGGTTGGAGGTTTTTTTTAGGGTTTGGGGTGTGTATTTTTTTTTGGTTTTGTTTTTTAGTTTTGCTCCCTCCTGCTTTAGAGAAGACATTTCTCTGTTGAATAATCTTAGATTTACTAGAACCCGTGACTCCTACTAATATCTGAGAAAATCTTAAGGCATCTCTTGATGACATTCCCACTGAGGAATTGTGGGAGAAAAAAACCAAACCAAACCCAACAAACTAGATTAGATTTGGAGTCAGGAAGAGCCAAGTTACTGTGTGACACTGGGCAAGGCTCTTTCCCTTCCTGAACCTCATTTTCCTTTTCTATCACTTGAAGAGTCTGGTCTATTTCTTTTCTCTTTTTTTCTAAAACCCTTACCCTTTCTATCTTAGAATCAATACTATGTATTGGTTCCAAGGCAGAAGAGCAGTAAGGACTAGACTTGCCTAGAACCTCATGTCTAGTCTTTAAACCCAGGACCTCCCATCTCCAGTTCTGGCATTCTATCCACTGAGCCACTTAGCTTCCCCAAAGCTGGCCTATTTCTAAGGTTCTTACCACCTCCCTGATTGTAAGTTTCAGAGAGACAGTGTGATATAATAGAAGGAGATATGGCTTTGACTCCTACCCTAGACTTGAGTTCAAACCCGATCTCAGACTCTTCATAGTTGAGTGATCCTGGATGAGTCACTTGCTTCAATTTCCTCATTTGTACGACAAGAATAATAATATTTGCATCACCTATCACACAGAGCTGTTACAAGAATTAAGTGAGAGAAGGTGTAGAAATAGATCATAGAAATGTGGGTCAGTGTTCTTTAAGGAATGGCCATCTTTTGGGTGGGGGAGCATCAAAACCAATAGAACTTGGTCCTCCTGGGTTCTGAGCCTAGTTCTGGGGTCCAACCTCTGAGGGCTTCCTATCAATCATTCAACTGATACCCACTCTTTGCCAACCCCTATTAGGCAAAGGGATACAATGACAAAGAATGAAACATTCCCTACTTGCAAAAAGCTTACGTTCTGATTCAAGCAGTACCCTTAAATGTGAACTGTGCCATAAGAGAATGTAGGAGTCAGGGGGCACTTTCTGACTGATTGTGGATTTTTGGAAAGTTTCTTTCCATTTCTGAATGTTGGTTTCCTGATTTATAAAATAAAGAGATTTTTGTGGATTTCTAAGGCATTAGAAATTAGAAACATTCTGTGTTCTAAGGTTTCTCCCAGCTCTGACATTCTCTGTTCTAAGGTCTCTCCTAGCTCTGACATTCTGGGTTCTAAGGTCTCTCCCAGCTCTGACATTCTCTGCTCTAAGTTCTCTTCCAGCTCTGACATTCTCTGTTCTAAGTTCTCTCCCAGCTCTGACATTCTCTGTTCTAAGGTCTCTCCCAGCTCTGACATTCTCTGTTCTAAGAGCCCTCCCAGCTCTGACATTCTCTGTTCTAAGGTCTCTCCCAGCTCTGACATTCTCTGTTCTAAGGTCTCTCCCAGCTCTGACATTCTCTGTTCTAAGGTCTCTCCCAGCTCTGACATTCTCTGTTCTAAGGTCTCTGCCAGCTCTGACATTCTCTGTTCTAAGGTCTCTCCTAGCTCTGACATTCTGGGTTCTAAGGTCTCTCCCAGCTCTGACATTCTCTGTTCTAAGGTCTCTCCCAGCTCTGACATTCTCTGTTCTAAGGTCTCTCCCAGCTCTGACATTCTCTGTTCTAAGGTCTCTCCCAGCTCTGACATTCTCTGTTCTAAGGTCTCTTCCAGCTCTGACATTCTCTGTTCTAAGGTCCCTCCTAGCTCTGACATTCTGTGTCCCAAGGTATCTCCAAACTCTGACATTCCCTGTTCTAAGCTCTTTCCCAGCTCTGACATTCTCTGTTCTGAGGTCTCTCCCAGCTCTGACATTCTCGGTTCTAAGGTCTCTCCCAGCTCTGACATTCTCTGTTCTAAGGTCTCTCCCAGCTCTGACATTCTCTGTTCTAAGGTCTCCCCCAGCTCTGACATTCTCTGTTCTAAGGTCTCTCCCAGCTCTGACAGTCTCTGTTCTAAGGTCTCTCCCAGCTCTGACATTCTCTGTTCTAAGGTCTCTCCCAGCTCTGACATTCTCTGTTCTAAGGTCTCTCCCAGCTCTCACATTCTCTGTCCTAAGGGCTCTCCCAGCTCTGACATTCTCTGTTCTGAGGTCTCTCCCAGCTCTGACATTCTGTTCTAAGGTCTCTCCCAGCTCTGACATTCTCTGTTCTAAGGTCTCTCCCAGCTCTGACATTCTCTGTTCTAAGGTCTCTCCCAGCTCTCACATTCTCTGTCCTAAGGGCTCTCCCAGCTCTGACATTCTCTGTTCTGAGGTCTCTCCCAGCTCTGACATTCTGTTCTAAGGTCTCTCTCCCAGCTCTGACATTCTCTGTTCTAAGGTCTCTCCCAGCTCTGACATTCTCTGTTCTAAGGTCTCTCCCAGCTCTCACATTCTCTGTCCTAAGGGCTCTCCCAGCTCTGACATTCTCTGTTCTAAGGTCTCTCCCAGCTCTGACATTCTCTGTTCTAAGGTCTCTCCCAGCTCTCACATTCTCTGTCCTAAGGGCTCTCCCAGCTCTGACATTCTCTGTTCTGAGGTCTCTCCCAGCTCTGACATTCTGTTCTAAGGTCTCTCCCAGCTCTGACATTCTCTGTTCTAAGGTCTCTCCCAGCTCTGACATTCTCTGTTCTAAGGTCTCTCCCAGCTCTCACATTCTCTGTCCTAAGGGCTCTCCCAGCTCTGACATTCTCTGTTCTGAGGTCTCTCCCAGCTCTGACATTCTGTTCTAAGGTCTCTCTCCCAGCTCTGACATTCTCTGTTCTAAGGTCTCTCCCAGCTCTGACATTCTCTGTTCTAAGGTCTCTCCCAGCTCTCACATTCTCTGTCCTAAGGGCTCTCCCAGCTCTGACATTCTCTGTTCTAAGGTCTCTCCCAGCTCTGACATTCTCTGTTCTAAGGTCTCTCCCAGCTCTCACATTCTCTGTCCTAAGGTCTCTCCCAGCTCTGATATTCTCTGTTCTAAGACTTCTCCCAATTCTGACATTATGTGTTCTAAGATCCCTCCCAAGTCTCACATTTCATGTTCTCAGAACCCTCCTGGCTCTGACAAACACTCTGTGTTCCTCTGAGCACGGACAGTCTATGTTCTAAGGCCTTTTCAGGTCTGATTCAATGTTCTATGGTTTCTCTCAGATTGACATTCTCTGTTCAAAGGTTCCTTCTAGCTATGACTTCCTCTCTTCTAAGGTCCTTTTTAACTGAAGCATTCCATATTCTAAGATCTTGTCTAGCTCCGATGCTCTGTATCTGAGTTTCTACAAGGATACTGGAACCCTTTTGTTGTCTTCTGTACTTCATTTTCACAAAAGACCTCTGACATTCCAGTGTGGTGTCTTGATGTGTGCATGAATTGGGTTTTAGTGAGGCAGAGCTGTACAAAGTAGTCAGCCTTGCTCTCTCTTCAGGAGTCCTTGAAGTCTAATGGCAAAAGCCTCCTACTTGATATTAGAACATGAATAAAGAGCCAGGAGAGGCGGTGTCCAGACGAAGGGAAGTCCCTCACCCTCTGTCTTGTGCTCTGGAGAGGAGGGAAATTCCACCAGGTCCTTCCTCTAATGTCAGGCAGAAAGGCCAACTCAGGCCTCAAGGAGGCTGAGTTGCTAATGAGGCCCAGAACTTGTTTGGGGTGTTGTGACTTTCCAGCCAAAGCCTGTTTCATCCAGACTTTCAGGTATCCATCCATTCTTTTTGTCCCCTGCTTGGCTATTGGGCCTATGGCCAAGGACTAAAGGGACCCATTGGGATAATGTGGGTGGATGGTTTCTGTGAGGACTCTTTGGGGTGTCTATGTGTTTTATATCCAAGTTTAGTACTCCAAGATCCTCTAATCCAGGCCCTTTGCTTTTTAGATGAGAAAATCAATGCTTGGGGAAATGAATGGTCCAAGGTCATGGGCCCATAGTTAGATGCTGGAATTCAGATAAAATAAACACAGGTCCTTCCACTGGTACCAGGTCCAGGGTTCTGTCTTTTTTGAAATTCTTCCTCTCTAAAATCTAACCAGGAATTGGTTGCCTCTTCAAGAACCAACCTAGGGCTGACCCTAAATGCTAAGGGGAGAATGTTAGAATGGAGGATGTCAGAATTCACATTTTCTCTTATAACACAAATTTCTCAACAAGGCTATAGATTCCTTGGGGCACTATCTCATCTCTTCAGTGTGTGTGTGTGTGTGTGTGTGTGTGTGTGTGTGTGTTTGAGGCCAATATACCCTTGTGGTTCTCAATCTGGGGTCTGTGAACCTGTTTTTTCTGTTTTTATCATTCGTTGTAATTCTATTTCTCTCTAACTGATTTTCTATGAGCTTATTTTACTCATTTGAAAACAAAGTGGCCAGAGGTTTCAGCAGTTTCTCCAAAGGAATCCAGGATTCCTTTGTAAAGATGTAAAGAACCCTTGTTCTAGGGATCAGACCTCTGGGGAGGGCTCCAACTCTTACTCCTTAGCTTTTCCAGTTCACGGTCCTGAGGCAAGAGTCCGAAGATTTATGACCCCTCTTCCGAGGCTTGGACAAATGGCGCCAGTTAGGGGTGATGGAATCCTTGGGTGGGGTGGACAAAGGCTCACCCCTATTGTCCTTTATCCCCCTGAGAAGGGCATCCTAGATCTCAGAATCGTCTTCCCTTGCCCAGTTCTTCACCCGAACTGTAGCAACATCTGCCCCATAGCAATGTGTGGTTGGGGGAGTACATCTGGGCGAGGGACGATTACTGTAGTGGAAAGAGTTCTTTCTGTTACTTGGTGGGTGACCCTGGACAGTCATAAGGAATCTGAGAAAAGTGCTTTGTACACTGCAAAATGTCCTAGAAATGGGTGTTTCTGTGGGGTGGGGGCAGGGGTAGAATCTTTGCTGCTTCTTGAGGTATTTCTTCCCTCTAAAGCTGGAATGTGCACACACACACACACACACACACACACACACACACAAACACAAACTCACTCCTCGCCCCCTGATCCGGGGCTGCCATGGCAACCAAGAAGTATTCTCAGCATCTTGTACCAGGGGTGAACTCAGCCAGGGTCTGACCCAATAAGTGAGGGGGATGTTGCATGGGGCAGAAGGAGGGCACAGATGGACACACTCCAGGGGGGTCATTCTTCACACCTGCCACCTTTTGGCTGTCACCCAGCCGTGGGCCAGTGCAAGATGGCCTCTCACATCTCACGTCTAGGGGAGCAGCTGTGACATAGGGAAAAGAGTCCTATGGATGAGAAGTTGGAAGACTTGGGTTCTAATCCTGGCAGATATGTCTCTGTGTGCTCTTGGGCAAGTTTCTTCCCTTCCCTAGCCCCCCCCCCCCCAGTCTCTTCTGTAAAATAAGAGGATTAAATGACCTTCTCATCATGGTTTCTTCCTGATTTAGCACTCTATGATTCTATGAGGAGACAGACAGAGAGAGACAGAGACAGAGTGATAGAGACAGGAAAGAGAGAGACAGACAGAGACAGAAAAAGACAGAGATAGAGAGAGAGAAAAGGGAAATCTAGGAGATTTAGCTCTGGTAATTAAGATGATTCACATTCAAGTCCTGGTTTCTTGCTATTAGCCTGGGCAAACTGTTAGAGTTCCCTAAATCTCTTTCACTGGGACAGTGCCCCAAAAGGAAGCATGGTGTCCTGGCTGGAGCACTGGTCTTGAAGTCAGAAGATCTGGATTCAAATCCTGCCTCAGACTTCTATATGACTCTGGGTAAGAGAACTGGGAACTTTTTCCCCTCAAGTTCTTCTATAAAACAAGAGAGCTGCACTCAGTGGTTTCTAAGGTTCTTTTCAGTCCTAAAAGTAGGAGCCTATGATCCTTACCCCTTCTCTACTCCCAAGGGCATAGAATATATTTACTCTGAGAATAAATGGGCATAGAAGGTTTTGAGTCCTTTGGAAGTGAACTGGACCAAATTCACTAGAAAGTCAGGTGATTCGAATGCCCGAGGCAAATACTTTTAAAGGGTTTGCTAGTTCACTGGCTCTTGAAATGCAACTGGCTCTGAGGTGGGGCACTGCAGCTGTTCCCAGCATGGGGCTCGATTCAGAGGGATATCTAGACTGTGAGAACATAATCCTCTGGCTTGGGTCCAGGACCCCAGGACAGATGCTTAGTCCCTTGCTGAGGAGGACCAGGGCTCTTGTATATTTAACAGTAAAGAACAGGATCATAGTGGACAGGCATGGGATAGAGGGTGAAAGTCACCAGTTGGGTGCCCCAGGGGCAGAGATATGTAGCTACTCACAGAATTCTAGAGCTAGAAGAGGCATTAGAACAGATGTTGGTGCTGGGAGGCCCTTAGAAAAGACTGAGAGGGTCCTTAGAAAACAGAATGACTTCAGGACACAGAATGTCAGCTCAGAGGGCCCTTACATCAGAGAATCTCAGAATTGGGGGGGGGCTTAGAACACAGAAGATCGGAGCCCAGAGGTCCTTTAGAACACAGAATGTTAGTGCTAGAAGGGGTCTTAGAACATGGAATGCCAAAGCTGAAAGGTCTGAGCTGGAAGGGGTTTTTTAGATATCGAACTTCATCCTCTCATTTGAGAGATAGGCTAGAGTCTCCAAGATGCCCAAAGTACTTGGTGATTGTCCCAGTCCCTGGCTCATGGTTCCCTTTTCTGATCCTGATTAATTCTTCCTGTTCTCCCCGGTCCCTTTACTTTTATCACCAACAGCTGCTGTTCGATCATTTGGGCAGGAAATGCAGATTTTGGGGATGCCAGGTCTAGATCTTTCCTCCACTGCAATAAAAAGATCTCTGAGTACAGAGCAGAGCAGAGCAGAGCCTGACACCAGGGAGATGGATCTAGCAATCTGTGCAGGGTGACCCTGTTGGGAAAAACAGGAAGCAGAGAACCCAGTTTGGAGGCTGATGCAATAGCCATGGTGTGAGGTGATTAGATCTCATCATTGTGGAATGGCCATAAGAATGGAAAGGAAGACTTCCCAACAATCAGAGCTCTCCCTGGAAAATGAGATGGGCTTCCTCTGTGGAGAGTGGTCCCCTGATCTCTGGAAGCCTTTAAGTAGAGGCTGATACTCAGTGGGGGAAGTTGGGTTGGAAGGCATTCCTGCTTCAGTAGAGTTGACAGGATGACCCAAGAGAATGTGTCGTGATATGGCGGAAAGTCTGTTGGATGCACAATATTCTTGGAGGTTGAGGAAGCCCTTTGAACCTCAGGTATTATGATGATAAACATGACCAGTCGGACTCCTTTTCCCCCTTCATGCATTCTGCAATCTAGAGACACTGGCCTTCTTGTTCCTATTTTCTCTCTTGATGCTGGGCATTTTTCCTGGCTGGTGCTCATGCCTGGACTTTGTATCAGGAAAACCTGAGTTCCAAACCTTCCCCTGACCTTTACTTGCTATGTGACCCTGGGAAAATTACTTCATCTTTCTCACTCATTTGTAAAGTTAGATGTTTGCCTGGATTTCCTTTGAGGGCCCTTCTAGTTCTAATGATGCAGCGATTCTGTTCCTCCCCTGAGGTTTGGCTGAGCTAAATTCAGACTCATCATCAAATTGATGACCTTTTCAGCCAGGGCAGGGCTGGGATCTGTATCCACGCTGGTGATGCGGAGGAGCACTCACAACAACAAAATCATGGATCCTTGAAATATCGATTATCACCATCCAAGATCTTTCTTCTTCTGTCGGTATCCACCTCTCTTTGAGACATCTTCAAAACGGGGCCTGGATTGGCTTTAAAATTGTGTCACTTTCAGCATGAATTTCTTCTTTGTTTCCTTGGCCTGAACTAGCTGCAATTATGGTCTTAATTTTCTCGAGTGCCATTTCCACTTCTTATAGTGCATTGGGTAGTGGAGTGGTGAATTCCAAATGCGATCATTTTTGTATTGATGACTAGTTCATTGCTATAGAAATACTGGCAAATCCATCCCATTTCACTTTCTGTTCATTGTCCTCTTGGGATCACTTCTAAATTCTGAAGGGATAAACTGGCTTACTTGGGTCACATGCCATGCCAAGGTTTCTATAGTGTTTCTCCCTCCACTACTTTTCACTATTCTGTAGGGTGATACTACTCATCATCACTAAGTTGGCACCTCAGCAATGGAAAGAGTTCATAATCTAAGTTGATTCTTGCTTGATCTTTATAGGGAGATAGACTCAAACACAGAAGGAGATCCAGATGGAGAGCTACACTAAGAGGAACCAGTGCCAGGTAGAGATATATAAGGAAAAATAAAACTTCAATAAGAGAGAGAGAAAAAGGATTTGGAGCCTTGCTGAGAGGAAGCAGGATAGGAGATAGAGACACCCAGCCTCACTTGGAACAGAGAGAAGGCAACAGGCTAGAGAGGCTATACCATACAAGTTGAAGAAGGATTGGCAGGGCAAGAAACCACAAGCATCAAGGAGCAATCCAGAGCCATCCAGATGTTGATACCATTAATTACATAGACTACACCGGTCCAGAAGGAAGGCAGGATCCACCAGAATGTGGGTTGCTTGAAGCCTTCCAGAAAGGGAAAGAGTTGCTTGGATACTTGCAAGAGAGCTAAGAGATCTTAGAGATAGGAAACAAATTCTGAGATTCTTCTGGAAAACCAGGAGTGGGGGAGGAAATAACTTACAGTGATTATTATTGAGAGAGATCCTAATTGGGAACCCAGTCCAACTATGTTAGGGAATTAGAGATAATTGACATATAGGTTACACAGATTCTTCTAATTTTATGTTAACGTTTACCTTTTTCTTCTCTTTTCTTTTTTTTAACCAGCTGATGATCCGACTGCAGACACAAAGAGCTAATTTGGAAATGACTCCCACAGCATCAGTAAACAGTAATTTTCTGTCTTTGAAAATATAATCAATTTCATTTTTGGATGATGTTGTTCAGTGTTTACTGAGTGTAGCACCTTCATATTCTCTTCTTGAGAAAAATAGACATGATATATCTTGACTGATAACTCTCAGACCAATAAACCAAGCCCTAGAATCTCCCCCCCCACCCCCAGATTCCATCATGCATTGCTGATCGCCTATCCCACATTTCAAACTGGATGGTCCAAAAGACCTTTCAAATGCAACATTTCCAAGCTGGAACTCATGATATCTTTTCCCCAAACCCTCTCCCATTTTCTACTTTCCTACTTCTGACCAGAGCACCATCTTTCTTCTAGTCTCTCAGGTTCATAACCTTGATGGGATCCTTAACTCCTTAATCTCCTTCATCCCAAATGCCCTTTGGTGTTGTTGAGTCACTCAGTCCTGTTTGACTCTTTGGGACTCCTGGACCATAGCATACTGGGTCCTTTTATCCTCTACTATCTCCAGAAGTAGAAGTCTTTCCAAGCTTGTGCTTATTGCTTCTATGACCCTATCTATCCATCTCATCTTCTGCCACTCCTTTCCCCTTTTGCCTTCAATCAATCTTTCTCAACATCAAAGACTTTTCCCATCTTCTCATTATATGACCAAAATATATCCTTTCAAATCTTGCCTTTTCTATTTCTACGATGGTTCTCCCAACCAACCTCTTTTTACTACTTGCACAGCTCAAATCTCTCGACTAAGATGATCGCCGCAGCCTCCTGATTGGTTTCCTTGACTCAAGAATCTCCCCACGCCAATCTGTCCGCCACACTATTCCCAGATTAGTTTTAAGTGCATATTTGAATGTAGGATTCTCATTCTTGATCCATTCCCATAGCTTCTTACTGCTCCTAGATCGAATATAATTTCTCTGTTTAGCTTTTCAACCCTTGCCTCAACCAATCTTTCTAGCCTCCACTTTGTACATCCCTCTCCCCCTCCACCCCATGTACTTTTGATCCAGTAAAACTGGCCTGCTCTCTGTTGCTTACATGTGCTAGCTCTGTTCTCTGTGGCTTTATGTTGGCACAGAAGACTTGTTTGTCCCAGTACTGCCTCAACTAGTTGGTTGCTGTACAGGGAGCCCCCATTTGGAACACCAATAGTTAATGTTCATAGGGATAGGGACTAGATTTGTGATTTCTTCCATAGCGGGAACTCCCAGGTGAGTAAAACCCCTTCGTCAGTGCAGGTTAGTGCTTCTTTACAATTTATAATGTTAAAGAATTGCTTAGACACAGAGGCATTGATACACACTCTCCTCACCACTCCTAACTGCCTCCTCAACTAGATCAAAATGTAATTGGGAAATGTTTAATAAAATAAATAAAAATAAAATAAAGCTAAGGAAAAAAAACATTCCTATATGATTTTCTAAGCCAATATGTGCCTGGCAGGAAAACTTATGTAGAGCTTAGTAGGCCCAGTTTCTTTCTGAATCTGATATCACTGGCTTAGGAACACACAACCAAGCCAATTAACATTTATTAAATGGCTACTATGTGCCAGGCATCGTGCTAAGTATTTTGTTGTTGTTCAGTTGTTACAGTTGTAGCTGACTCTTCATGATCCTATTTGGGATTTTCTTGGCAAAGATACTGCAGAGGTTTGCCATGTCCTCCTCCAGCTCATTTTACAAGTGAGGGTTAAGTGACTTGTTCAGGGTCACATAGCTAGGAAGTGTCTGAGTACAGATTTGAACTCAAGAAGCTGAGTCTTCCTGACTTCAGGCCTGATATTCTATGCAAATTGGTGCCACCTAGGTGCCCTAGCTAAGTGCAGGGGACGAAATTTTAAAAAAAGATAGTTTCTTCCCCCAAGGAGCTAGCAATCTAATGAAAGAGGAGATAATATACAAAAGGAGATGGGAAGGGGAACTATCAGGGGAGACAGACGCAGAGTAAAGTGAATCTAATAGCCCAAACATCCAGTTTCTGCCCTCTGTAAAGAAAGGCATTGGGAGGAGTTTGGTGCCTGATTGTCCAGTCAAAGGGGAGAGGCATCTTATTGCATGGAATAGACTAGCAGATATAGAGTAGAGTAGGTATTGTAAAAATTAAAATTAATATACAGTAATTTCACATTTATATTTTATAAGATTTATTAATAATCACTAGAAGTAACAAAATAAAAAGGTAACAAAAGAAAACTACATGCCCATGGTTAATCTACCTGCTCAAACAGCCTGCTCCACCAGTGTCCTGACCCAGGAAGGAAAGAGGCCTAGACAGGGAACTCCCCCCAATTTATCTTCTGTCTAGGTCAGAACATAACAACAGGAAGTCAATGGGCTCCTGGGATATGTGCACAAGATTTCCATTTACATGGTATGTGGCCAGACACTGGGCTTGAACTCAAGACTTTATGTTTGTAAGACTATCTCTTAATTATTCCAGCATGATGCTACTAATATTCCTAGGTTAGAAGTTTATAACCTGGTTCTATAGAGATTGGAATTTGAAAAAAAATTACATCTCTACTTCAATATAATTGTTTTCTCTTGTAATCCTGTGTATTTGTATCATATATTTAACAACTTTTTTTCCCCTGAGAGTCCATGGGCTTTACTAGACTGCCAAAGAGATGTAAGACACATTTAAAATTAAGAACCCTCATTCCAGAGGGTCTAAAAATGATGCTTCTTAGAACTCTCTCCATCCTCTTTGCTGCCATTTTGCTTTCTTCCCTGCAAAGAGGAAAAGAGCTGCTGTGGACCATTTCCTAGTTAAACTTGTTTCATGGGTCATTGTGGCCAAAAAAAAATTAATTGCTTAATTGTTACTGTTTGGCATGTAGCTAGGTGGACCCTTTGACAGCAGACTCAGTCAGCCACCTGGACCACACTCAAAACTTTTCTGTCTAGGTACAACCAAATAGAGCTTGAGTATGGCCTTTAAGACCTCTCCCCATGAAGGATTGAGGTATTGGGTTAGGGAGGATGTGGCCAGCATCATGGTATGATGGAATGAGTAATGAATCTGGAGCCAGAATATCTAAATCCAAATAATCCAAGCTCTTTTACTCAAATGGAATGGGCTCAGAACTGGGCCCTGTGAAGGGTTCTGGGAGATACAGAGTGGGAAGAGTGCTAAATTTTGAGTCAGGAAGACTAGAGTTTAAATCCCATGATCCTTGATGCTTACTGGTGGTTGGGAAAATGATTTCCCCTTCCAAGTCTCAGTTTCTTCATCTGTCAAATGGGGATCTGGTACATCTAGTAACGACTTCACAGGGCTGTTATGAGGTCCAAATGAAATAATATGCATAAAATACTTGGCAAACTTTAAGTCACTATCTAAATGCCATTGTTGGGGAAAGACAGCTAGGTAGCTCGGTGGATTGAGAGCCAGGCCTAGAGATGGGAGGTACTTGGTTCAAATCTGGCCTCAGACACTTCCTAGCTGTGTGATCCTGAGTAAGTTACTTATCCCCTATTGCCTAGCCCTTACCACTCTTCTGCCTTAAAACTAATATACAATATTGATTCTAAGACATAAAGTAAGAATTTTTAAAAAATGTCATTTATTATGATAATTAGTATAGATTTTTGCCACCGGCAGTATGCTCTGGAGGCTCTGGGTGAGCATCTTTGGAAATATTTAATGGGAATAGAGAGATCTTGGACAAGTTACTCCATTGTAAGTCTCTTAACCTTGGTTTCTTCATTCGTAAAATGAGATCTCTGCTGAGTCTTGACATTTATTTGCTGAGTGACAATGCAAGACTCTTTCCTTCTCAGGGCCTCAGTTTGCTCTTCTGTAAAATGGGAAGAATATTTACTACACTATCAGTCTCAAGAAACAACCCTTTAAGTGCTAAAGAAGCTGGAGGTATTATCTCTCAGTTTCTCCAAAATACAGTGACTTCTAAGGTTTATTACAGTGCTGAAATCCTGGCCAGGGAGGTGGGGGTAGATTTTAAGAGGCATGAGTCTAGGCCTGGTAATCAGCCTTGGGAAAAATAGTGAACACTCTCATCCCCTTAGGCATCTAGTCTCCTCTGATGTCCTCTGGACATATTTGAGCTAACTTTGGGGAAGGATTTGAAACTCATTCACAATGAGGTCTCAGTGACTCATAGCTGCTTGAAAAAGTGAGCCCTGCCAAGGACAGCTGCATTTTCATAGAGATCCTAGGCTTTATAGCTAAAGGAATGGTGCTCTAAAGGTGGAGTGTCCAGCACCAGCCAGGGATGATTCTAGCTGACATGTAATTTATTACTTAAAGGTTTGCATACAGAAAGAAAGCTCCTACAGGGCAGATTTAAATTTAATTAAGTTAATTTTTAAATTTTATTTTTATTTTATTTATATATATTAATTTTAATTAATTAAATTTTTAGAAAAAGAGCACAGCAGGGTCCTAGCACACAGTTGGCACTTAATGAAAAAACATTTATTAAGCTCTAACTATGCACCAGCCCTCATGCTAAGCAGTGGGAGTACAGGGGGAAAAAGACCAAAAAAACCCAAACAAGATCCTGCCTTCAGAGGATTTAGATTTTAAACTTTTACATAAAGAGGTACATAACACACAGCACATTGTTGTTCCATCATTTTTCAGTCATGCCTGACTCTTTGAGACCCCATTTGGGTTTTCTTGGCAAAGATCCTGGAGTGCTTTGCCATTTCCTTTTCCAGCTCATTTTACAGAGAAGAAAACAGACCAACAGGTTTCAGTGACTTGCCCAGGGTCACACAGCTAGTAAGTGTCTAAGGCCAGATTTGAACTTAGTGCTTTATCTACTGCATTATCTAGCTACCTTATATGCAGTGTAGGGTCACTGACTGATCTCCTTTGGGGCTCATAGTAGAATTTTGAGATTACTGATATTTTTATATTTTATAGAGAAGGATGCTGAAGATCGACTCAAGGCAGGATGCAAATATATGCCTTCCTAACTCTGTCCAGCATTCAATAGTCATAAACATTTGCCTGGTCAGAATACCTTGATAATAGGGAGGGAAGCACAGCTCCCTTTAGCCCCCACACCTTTATCTATACCTTCAGCTTCTGCTGCCAGCTGGGGAAGATCTGACCTCAGGGCTCATTAATACTCCACCAGCCTAATCTAGTCAATCAGCAGGGCAGAGAAAAAGCCCCTTTAGGACAGAATAGCCCAAAGCCATAGATCCAGCAAATAACCAGAGGGACAAGATTATAGCCAATGACAGGGGGCAAAGAAGGAAAAAAATATGAGTAAATAACGGAAAAAGAAGAAAAAAGAAATTACAATCGACACATTATATCCAGGTAATGAACAAAGAGCAAATGAAACAGAGGAGGGTCAAGGAACACCAAGCAAAAACGCACAAACTCCAGCAAATTGGACTTAGGCTTTGGAAGAACACAAAACAAAACACAAAAAACAATTAAGAGAGGCTAAAGACAATTGGGAAAAGAACTTAAAAAGCAAAATACGTTATCTGGAAACAGAGGCACATGAACTAAAACAAGAAAACAGTGTCTTGAAAGCCAGAACTAAATAGCTTGAAAATAAGGCAAAGAAAGTGAAAGATGACCTACAAAGAAAAACAGAACAGAAGGAGAAGGATGACCAAAAATCCAGGGATGAAATTCAATCTTTAAAAATTAAAATCCAACAAGTATAAGCAAATGACTTCACAAGGTGACAAGAGTCTATAAAACAAATTCAAAAGAATGAAAAATTTAGGAAAATATGAAACATCTCATTGATAAAACTACAGACCTGGAAAATAGATCCAGAAGAGACAATGTAAGAATTATTGGACTACCAGAAAATCATGACAAAAGAAAAAGCCTGGACATCATTTTACAGGAAATTAACCAAGAAAACTGCCCTAACTTTCTTGAATAAGAGGGAAAAGTAGAGATTGAAAGAATCCACAGATCACCCCCTGCATTTAATCCCCAATTGATAATGCCCAAGAATGTTATAGCTAAATTCAAGAACTACCAGACTAAGGAAAAGATACTATAAGCTTCTAAGAAGAAACCATTCAGATATCATGGAACTACAGTTAGGATAACACAGGACTTAGGCTGTATCCACATTGAAGGACCAGAAGGCATGGAATATGATATTCTGGAAAGCAAGGGAACTGGGTCTACAACCAAGAATAAACTACCCAGCAAAATTAACTATATTCTTGCAGGGGAAAGTATAGTCATTTAATAAAATAGAAGACTTCCAAGTATTTCTAAAGAAAAGACCTGACTTAAACGGAAAATTTGATGCACATACATAGAACTCAAGAGAATCACCAAAAGGTAATTATGAAAGGGGAAAAAAAACTTTTTCAAGGGACCCAATAAGTTCAAATGATTTGTATTCCTATAAGAAAAGATAATATTGGCAACTCTTAAAAAATTGTTATCATCAGGGTAGCTAGAAGAAGTATACTTAGAGGGTACAGTGACAAACTATATAGAATGATATGTCAAAAATATATAAAAAGAGGATAATACTAAGAGAAATGGGAAAAGAGATAAAATATGGTAAATTTATATTGCATAAAGAAGTGCATAGGGGGAGGTGGGGAGAAGACAAATACAATGGAAGGGTTTGAAAAAGGTTGGAGACAGTCTCCAAGAAAATTTTAATCATTACAGTAGGAAGGGGTAGAAAGGTTCAAATGGAAGGAAAACCTCCAGCTCCAAATTCAATCATCATCATCATCAACAACATTGACAACACTATCAATATCATCATCATCAACAACATCATCAACATTGCCAACAACAACATATTTGTCATCAATATCATCAACAACATTGACAAAATCATCATCATCAACATAATCAACAACATCAACATCATTGTTATCAATAACATTGTCATCAACATCATCATCGTCATCAACAATATCAACAACACCATCAACATCAATGTCATCAATGTCAACGTCAATTTGAGGCCCAGGAAAAATTTTTTCTGGGTGGCCTAACCTGATAGCATACTATGCAGAGTTCTGAATGAGAGCCAAAAGACATAAACTCTGGGCTTGAGTGCCACTATATGTCCTTTGGAGGTAAAAAGAAAGCTGCCATTTTCCTGGACTCAGTTTCCTCATTTATGTATGAGTAAAGCTTACCTGGACTTTGCATTAAGTTAACCAATTAAATCAAAGAATAAACTAGGTGTAAAGAAGAAAAAAAGCTTTCTGTAGCATGGTAGAAAAGTTCAGAAAATTAAAACTCCTGGTAAAATTTGGTTCCTGAAGTCTCTGCATGACTAGGGCACTTTGTTCCTCCTCAGGTTAGAGATATTGACCGGGTCAGCACCTTTTCATTTTTACACCTAGGAACAATGTAGTTTATGCTTAACATGTTCAAATAACGCATTGATTCAAAGCAAAGAGCATTTAATTAAAATGGAATAAAATATTAAACAACAATGGAAAAGAAAAAAATAAATTTAAGTCTGAGGACAAAAAAAAAACATTTGCCTGGTGTTTTTCAAGTTGTTTAAAGCTATAATTTAGACTATTTTAATATATTGTTATATTCATATATTATAATTATTATACATTTGTATGCATACGATTACTATATATTACTATATGCTAATATATTAACACATTACAATAATATATAATAACTTTAATGTAATTAACATTTTTTCTAGCCATTTTCAAAGTGCTTGTATGTTCATTATCTCTTTTGAGCCTTGTGCTGCCCTGATAAAGTAGATACTCAAAGGGTTATTTTTTCCTTCACTTTTATGATGAAGTAACTGAGGTTGAGGTTGTTCTGTTCAGATGCCTCATCTGAAGTTTGGGAGTCAGCAGCTGCTCCAGCAGGGCAGGAATGGGGGCAATATTGGAGCTGATAGCTTGGAATAGCTTTATTATCATTTTTTTGTCCCCTCCCCAACTATCTAGCTTGTTCTGGGTGTGGATTTGGGGGCTGAGGCCTGTATTGCCCTGGGGTGTCCCATGTTTCCCTATTTTCTAGCTTGATCTGGATGTGAGTTGAGGGGCTGAGGCCTGTATTGCACTGGGTGTTTGCCCTCATCCCTTGTCATCAATGGTTGATGCTGTTGTACTGATGGCCGAAAACCTTGAAACTGCACAGTTTCTTAAGTGAGGTTCATTGCTATTCCAAAGAATTGTTTCATAATCCACAGGATTAAAAGCCAAAAGAATGAACCAAGCCCATTAGTTCTAGTCTCTGTAGACAGGTGGGCAGCCCATAGATCTGGTGCATCAGACCCTTTAAATGGAACATGAGCTGAGCTCAGAAATGAATCGGAGGAAAAGAGTGAGCTGGATTGAATATAGGATATTGAGCCTGAAGGGCAGCTGGGTGGCTCAATGAATAGAGAGTAGAGCCAGGTCTGGAGATGGAAGGTCCTGGCTTCAAATCTGATCTCAGATACTTCCCAGCTGTGTGACCCTGGGCAAGTCACTTAACCCCCATTGCCTAGCCCTTACCGCTCTTCTATCTTGGAAATGATATTTAATATTGATACTAAGACAAAAGATAAGGGTTGGGAAAAAACCCCCCAAATCTTTGAGTTGGACTCAAAGCAGCAGTAGTGAGCCCTCCAGTGATGCTCTACAGCTGTGAATCATGGAATGGGCTCTTAGCCTGCACTGAGAGTAATTGTATTCAGATTCTATCATCACAATCTTTCTAACATCTACTTTCTGCTCATCAGTCAGCCAGTTAGTCAAATTGGCATTATTGAACACCTACTATGTGCCAGCCACTATGCTAAGCCCTGGGGTTACAAAGAAAGACAAAAGCCAGTTTCTGCTCACCAGGCATAGGACCACCACTCTGGTTCAGGTCTTCCTCACCTCTTGCCTGCACCGACCAGATTCTAATGGTTCTCTTTGCCTCCAGTCTCCTTCCTCTCTAGTTCAGCCTCTGAACACCTTCTAAGATGATATTCCATGGGCTCAAGCCTGACTAAGTCATTCTACTGCTCAAGAAACTAAATGGGTTCCCTATTATTTGAAAGACAAACTCTTCTCTTGCCATTGAAAGATCTTCATAGTCTGGGTCTAATAGAACTTCCAAGATGGATTACACATCATTCCTCCTCATTTTTTTTTCTATTCCAGGCAAACTGACTTCATCTGTGACTTTGTACCAATGGAAATGCTCTTCCTCTTCCATGCCTACTATGCACCAGGCTCTGAGCTAGGGACTGGAGATATAAAAACAGGAATAAACATTCTCTGCTCTCAAGGAGTATATATTCTACAAAAAAAAAATGGAAGCAGCTAGGTGGTCCAGTGGATAGAGTGCTGGTTCTGGAGGCAGGAAGACATGAGTTCAAATCTAGCTCAAATACTTCCTCGCTGTGTGACCCAGGGCAAATGATCTAACTTCTAATTGCCTTAAGCTGCTGGAGAAGGAAATGGCAAATCATTCCAGGATCATTGCCAAGAAAATCCCATGGACAGCTATGGTCCATGGGGTCAGGAAGAGTTGGACACGACTGAACAACAACAATAAAAATGACTTCTCTGGTCCCTTTCCAACTCTAAATATATGGTCCCATGATCCTTCAAACTTTTCTGTTGCAATGGAAACTCCTAGAAGGTGGGAGTGTTTGCTTTTTATTTTGTTTTTATATCGACAGCCTCTAGCAAAGTACTCGGCTAGCATGGCTTGAAAAATGTTTGTGGAACTGATCTGGATGGAATTGAGTGAGGAGCTCTGGTATATTCGGCCCTGGTATACACTCCACAATTGGAATGTCATTTTCAGTCCTGGGCATTTACTGCCTTTTGGGA
The DNA here is from genome assembly GCF_027887165.1 of Monodelphis domestica. Taxonomy (NCBI): domain Eukaryota; kingdom Metazoa; phylum Chordata; class Mammalia; order Didelphimorphia; family Didelphidae; genus Monodelphis; species Monodelphis domestica. Next base: position 388,011,145 of record NC_077230.1, read on the forward strand.
AGGACACCAAGGAGATGGAGGGAGTCCATAGGCAGGATAACAAGGATCAGATTAGAAGACTGGCACAGGAGAAGTTCAAGAAATTCTTTTTTATGTATGTATGTTCTGTGTATAGGGTACAGTGAATAGAGCATCAGGCTTCAAGTCAGGAAGATCTGAGTTAAAGAAGATCTAACCTTAGAAACTTGCCTAGCTTTGTGACCCTGGGCTAGTCAGGTAACCCCGTTTGCCTCAGTTTCCTCATCTGTAAAATGAGTTGGAGAATGAAATGGCAAACCACTTCAGTATCTTTGCCAAGAACATCTCAAATGGGGTCATGAAGAGTTGGATAGGACTGAACAAGAAAAAAAATATTGTGTATGTGTGTGTGATATTTATATTGAAGAAGAGAAGACTGGGGGATGAGGAAGGGTGATGATCATTCTCCTTAAGCATTTAAAGGTCCCTCATGTGGAAAAGGAATTAAGCTACTTGCGCCTGGATCCAAAAAACCGGGCCAGCATCAGTGGGTAGAAATTGCTGAGGGCAGATTTTGGGCTTGATGTTCCTAAAAATGAGAGCATCACAAGAGTGGGGCCAGCTGCCTTGGGGTGGGCTGCTTCTGTGCTCCTATCTGAAGGACTTCTTGATAGGGATGGAATGTTGTGGAGGAGATGTCTGCCCCAGCTATAGGTGATATTTGATTTCCGTTGGAGGCTTTTCAAGTTCTAGAATTGATTCTATAAGAGTTAAAAGAGACCTTAGAGCTCATTGTATCTTTGGTGGTTCTTAACTCGGGGTCCAGGATTTCGTGTTTAAAACTATTTTGATCACTGTATTCCAATATAATAGATTTCCTTCATCATTTTAGGTATTTTTTATGCATTTAAAGGCATTAAAAAAAGATGGGGTCCATAGGTTTTACCAAACTGCCAAAGGGGTCTACATACACAAAAAGTAAGTCTCCTGCATCACTGAAACACATTTTATATGACTTCATATGTATAATGGGTATTGTATTTCTTGCCTTCTCAGTGGGTGAGGAAGGGGGTGGAGGAAGGAGAGAATTTGGTATAGAAAATAAAATTAAAAAAACATCCTGCCTTAGATCATCTAATTCACTCTTGCCTCTGCTATTTACTACATGTATGATGTTGGGCAAGTCTCAATTTCTTTAGGCCTCAGTTTCTCTTTCTATAAAAATAATGGTAATAATAATTAGTATTTATACATAATGCTTTAATACATAGTGCTTTACATAAGTTCACTCACTTAATTCTAGCAATCACTTTAGGAGGTAAGTACTATTATTATCTGCATTTTACAGATGAGGAAATTAAGGCATAGAGATATTCAGTGATCTGCCCAGAGTCTCAAAGCTAGTAAGTGTCTAAGGCTGGATTGGAATCCAGATCTCTCTGACTCCAAAGTCTGTGTTCTATCTCCCAATTGATTCAGATGAAATGAGGAGATGGGACTCTGGTTTTTATATCTCTTCCTTCCCTAAATCTCTGCTCCTCTGATTCACTTAGTAGATAGAACTATGGGATTTGAGCCAGGAAGACCTAAATTCAAATCTAGTCTCAGACACTTCCTAGCTGTTTGACCCTGGGAAAATCACTTAAGCTCTGTTTGACTCATTTTCCTCATTGGTAAAATGGGGATAATAGTAGCACCTACCTTCAAGAGCTACTATGAGGTTCGGATGAGATATTTGTAAAGTGCTTAGCACAGAGTAGGTGTTTAGAGCCTGCCTTCCCTTCCTTCCTTCCTTCCTTCCTTCCTTCCTTCCTTCCTTCCTTCCTTCCTTCCTTCCTTCCTTCCTTCCTTCCTTCCCTTCCTTCCTTCCTTCCTTCCTTCCTTCCTTCCTTCCTTCCTTCCTTCCTTCCTTCCTTCCTTCCTTCCTTCCTTCCTTCCTTCCTTCCCAGGAACCTTTGCGAGATACTAGAACCCTAAGGGCAAGGGACTTGCTCAGGGTCATGCAACCACTTTGTGTCAGAGATGGTGTTGGACTCCTAATTTTGTGGACTCCAAGGCCAGCTCTCTAACCTGTAGACACTTAAAAGTCCACAAAAACACTTTCCTTACCATAGCCTCGGGAGGTAGGTAGTATAATACCATTGTCCCCATTTGATAGAGGAAGAAACTGAGGCTGGGAGAGGAGAAATAAATGACTCTTGGTCATGATGCTACCGAGTGGCAGGAGTGGGATTTGAACTGAGGGCTTCTGACGTCGGCCCAGCATTTTCCTCCAGCCCACGCTGCTGCCTTTCCCAGCAGATGCCCGTTTTGTGTGCACGGACATGTGCAAGCTTGTCCTCTAAACCCAGCAAGAACGGGCAGCTGAAAGCCATTCTCCCCGCGGTCGCACCTTCAGAAGAGACATTAAAGCCAATCTTCCCGCACAAATCCCAGGTCCCCATTCCGAGAGAGCTCTCACTGCAGGGACAGCGAGTGTGAAATTCAATTCGCACTAATTATCCCGAAGTGAGAGAAGCTGGGAAGGAGCTGGCTCGCTCCCCAAGACGCACCTCCCGGCAGCCCGAGGGTCCCGTGTGCTGTTTATTTATTTATGGGCAACGGGAGGAGGCTGCCGGAGGGGAGGAAGGATGTTGTCATGGCAACGGCAGCTGCTGGGTTGGGGCGGGGGCGGGGTGGAGGTGTGTGTCTGCTCCTGGGATGCTGCGGTGGGCCGTGGGTGGGTGTGTTCGGGCATCTCGGGGTGAGGCTCGAGGTGCGTCTTCGGGCGTGCGATCCCTTACCTCGGTGTGAGGGTGTCTGAGCGCAGGAATATAGACGTGGCGCGAAAGTGCGCCTGGGCGGGCAGCTGTGTTGGGTTGTTGGGGGGGCGTGCGTGATTGTCCGAGGAGTGTGATAATAATCGCTAACACTTTGGAAGGCTTTAAGGCTTGCAGAGTGATTCACAGGTTTTCACACGTTTGTTCTTACAGCAACTCTACAGGGGTAGCTACTCTCATTATCCCCACCTTCCTGAGAGAAATGCTAGGCGTCTGGTGGTGAAATGAGGCAAGTGCTGGGCTGGGAGTCAGGAAGACCAGAATTCAAATTCTGCCTCAGATACTTTGTAGCTGTGTGACCCTGGGCGAGTCGCTTATTCTCTGCCTTGCCTCAGTTTCTAGTCTGTAAAATGGGCAGAGTAATAGTTTTTGCTTTTCGGGGGTTGGTATGAAGGCGGAAGAGATATTTGTAAAGTGTTCAATAAATGCTTTTTATTATTAAAGAATCAGCCCAAGACCACAGGGCTAGGGAGTAGCTTAGGCAAGGTTCAGATTCCAAATTCAGCATTTATCCACTATTCCATCCAGTTGTTGGTCTGTGTGTGTGTGTGTGTGTGTGTGTGTGTGTGTGTGTGTGTGAAAGAGAGAGAGAGAAAGAGAGAGAGAGAAAGAGAGAGAGAGAGAGAGAGAGAGAGAGACAGACAGACAGACAGACAGACAGAGGGAAGCAGAGGGAGGAAGAGAAGAAGAGGGACAGGAACAGAAATAGAGAGACAGAGAGGGAGAGAGGGATAGAGAGAGAAAGACAGAGACATGAAAGAGATAAGAGAGTAAAGAGAGACTGAGAGAAGGAAAGGGAGGGACAGAGACAGAGAGAGACAGTGAATGAGAGGGAGGGAGGGAGAGAGGGACAGAGACAGGGAGAGAGGAGAGGGAGAAGGATGGAGACAGGCATGAAAGAGATAGGAGAGAGTAAAGAGAAAGGGAAGGAAAGAGACAGAGATAGAGGGAGAGAAAAGGAGAGTGAGGAAGAGAGGGACAGGGAAGGAAAGAAAGAGAGAGAGAAAAACAGACAGAATGAGTATATGTGCCTCTGTGTGTGTGTGTGTAGGTTTAGATATCTCTCAGTGTCTGCTGATCTGTCTGGGAGGGCTGAGGGTGTATCTTGCATGTGGCCTGAGGTGTCTGTCCCTCAGTAGATGTCCCCTGGGATATGATTATCTGAGAGTCTCTAAGCATGCGTGTGTCTGTGTGTGAGTTACCTTCCTGTGCAGAGCCATGTCTGAATGTGAATTCAAGCGTGTACCAGAATAAGAGGATCCCTGGCTGAGCATGTGTGTGTGTGTGTGTGTGTGTGTGTGTGTGTGTGTGTGTGTGTGTGTGTGTGTGGCAGGTCTTCTCTCTTTCCAGCCCATTTATTTATTAATTAGTGATATCTGTGGTCCTTGATGTGATGGATTTTTCGCCTCAGGAGGGCTCCAGCCATAGCAATAGAAACAAAGCCCCAGCGTCCCTGCTGTCAGGAGGAGCCTTGGATAATTTAGAGCTGCTTACATTATGGCAGAGCTCAGTCCTGCCACTTCCCCTTCCTCTGTCTTTCTTTTCTCCCAGAATCTCAGCTCTGGAAGGGACCTCCGAGGCCACTGAGTCTAAACCTGGCTGGAAGAGAAAATGCTCCCAAGAACACTAGAGCAATAAAAAACCTACTGTGTGCCTGGCCCCGTAAAGAACCCATCTTCATCCCCAATAAGCTTGGGGGGGGGGTGAGGGTGGAGGGTACACAGAGAAGCCAGTACAGGATAATTCCTGGGGTGGGGGTGACAGGAAGAGCAGAACCATGTCTGCAGAGTTGGCAAAGAGGCTGCTTCATTTTTTCTCTTTGAATCCTCAGCAGCAAGCACAGGGCTGGGCACACAGTAGGTACTTACTGCATGTTTGGCCATGGATTGAGGATGGCATTTGAGCTGGAGTTTGAAGGGGACTAGGGATTCCAGAGAGGGAGCGGCAGAACATTCCAAGCGTGGCTGAGGGTGGGAGGGGAGAAGACAGCCTGAACAAAAGCTGGGAGGCCAGAGATGGAGTGTTGTGGAAAGGATACAGCAAACAGTCCAGTTTAGAGAGTGAGGGGGTGTTGTGTGAATTCAAAACAGTCCAGAGAAGTGGTCATCCCTCCTCTGCTTACCATCCTCCAGGGCACAAGAGAATTCTTCCTCTTCCACTGTAGGGACAGCTCTAATTGTTATGAAATTCTCCCTTGGGATCAAGTTCCAAACCCATTTCTTCTCTCCTGGCTCAACATTCCCAGTTCCTTCAGCCCAGCCTTATATGGCACCATCTCCATGCTCTCCCCATCTTGGCCCATCAAACTCTTCTGCATGGGCTAAGAAGACATGACGATGTCTTTCCTGAATGGGGTGCTCAGAAACAACCACAGTACCCCACGAGAGGTTGGACCAGGGCAAAGGGTATCGACTGCGCTCACTCCTTCCTGATTGGATATGACGCTTCTCCCCTTGGCCCAGGATCAAGATAGCTTTTTGGGTCTTCCTCTCATTGCACTGTTGACTTACCCAAGTGATTTCCCACAGGTACCTCAACTTATTTCAGTCTCTTTTGCTTTGCTCTCTCCCTTCCTGCAAGGCTTGGATTTTAATAATACCCAGTCAGGCAATATTTTCAGAAGTGCAGGATTTCTGGGTTAGAAGGAACAGTGGGGGCCACTAATCTTACCCCTACCAAAAAAGCAAAACAAAACTAGATAGTGTTTTGGATAGGGCACTAGAGTCATGGAGACCTGAATTCAAATCTAGACTATGACACTTACTCATTGAGTGACCCTAGACAAATCACTTAACCTCTACTTTCCTCAGTTTCCTCAACTATAAAATAGAGTTAATAATCTTCTAGGGTTTTTATGAAGACCAAATGAGATAATATTTGTAAAAGTGACTAGCACATAGTAGAGGCTATATAAATGCTTATTCCCTCCCCCTCTAAATGCTTGTTTTCTTCTTTCAGATACCCAACAATCATAGCCTGATAGAAGGAAACCAAAAACAAAGAATTGAAGCACACGAAATCTCCATTTTACTAAAATGGCCATTGAATGGCTTGAATGACTTGAAGGGAGTAGACCCTACTCTCAAAGATGAGCTCATTCTATGTTGGAGTAGTTCTAATTGTCTAATAGAAAATTATTCCTGCAATCAAGCCAAAATCTGCTTTTTCTACCCCTTTCCACAACTGCTCTTAGTTCTGTCCTCTGGGACCAAGTAGATTCCATCTGATCCTTCTGGGGCCCTCTGAGAGCCCTTCAAATACTTGAAGACAGTTACCATTCCCCACTGAAACTTCTTTTCTAGGCAAACCAACACAGCTCTTTCAGCTGATATTCTTAGGGCACAGATTTAAGACCCCAATTCTGAAAGAGATTAGACTTCTGGGGAACAGAGGAAGGCTATGGGAAAAAGGGAGCAAGGTGGATGAGATTAGCTTGTGGAGAAATGGAAAAGGGACTTGTGTCTGCCAGGGTGAGGGCCATCAAGGCTTGAGTGTCTTTTCTCTCCTTTCTCCTCCAGCCCTAAAGTCTGTCGCCATCTTGTTTTCACCAATAGAGCCGTGCCTTTAGTCCATCCTTTGTGCCATCATTTTGGAGCTTCACTGCCTCCGGTGTTTCACTCTCTTAAGAATCTTAAGGGTGGTGATGCTTGTCTTCAAAGAGGGAACTTAAGACCCTTATGATGTTAGAGAGGAAATAGGCCTTAGAATAGGGAATGGCAGGGTTGGGGGGAACCTTAGAGCAGAGAATGTCAGAGGTAGGAAAGGCCTTAGAACACAAACTGACAAGGTGAGGAAAGATCTTAGAACACAGAATATCAGAGCTGAGAAGGAACTTAGAGAATGTTAGAGCTGGGAAGAACTTTGTTAGAAGTTAGAAACAACTGGAAGAAACTGAGAGCACAGAATGTTAGAAATGGAAGACACTTTGGAGACCTGTTAGTCCATCCCTTCCTTTGTCTGAAGAGGGAAAGAGGAGATTTTCCTGAATTTAGTTATCAAATAACTTCTAGGTGATCTCCCCCTCTCCCTCCCTTCCTTCCTCTTTTTCTCCTTCCTCCTCCTCCTCCTCCTCCTCCTCCTCCTCCTCCTCCTCCTCCTCCTCCTCCTCCTCCTCCTCTTCCTCCATCCAGGAGACCTTGAACTTCTGAGGGCTCCAGAAGAAAGGGCAGCACAGGGAGTCTGTTCCTAGCACAGGTCCTCCTTCCAGCCTGAAATCCAATGACTGCATCTGCCTGATGATCCTGGAGCAGGGGTCTGTACCATGTAGCTTCCCCCTAAGGATTCTGTCCATCCTAATGCCCTTTGCCTAGTACCCAGGGGTCATTCCTACCCTTTAGTCTTCAAGAGTAATGGGAAGAGGGGGCAGAAGAAATGCTGTGAGGGGTGAAGCCTGAGACATACCTGAGGTACACTTCAGCAGGGTTCAGGTGGTCGACCCCAGGCTCAGTGACCTAGACTTAGGACAGAAAACTCTCTTTTCCCCACCCTTGAAGCAAAGGAGAGAATGTGTTGCAGGTCTCCTTTCCATCATTTCTTTCCATTTCAAAAGAGCTCCATGTTCATTTGATCCTAATTTTACCTGGAGTGAAGGCGTGAGGAGGAGAGGGAAAGCTTGTGGTTTTTGGCAGGCACATCCTGGGGGATGGAGGTGGGGTGGGGAGATGGGGATGGAGGTGTTACCTGGAGGAAGAGGCTAGATGGGTGTGGAGAGACTAAGTATTAGATGGGGGAAGAAAAGACTCTGAAGCAACCTTCTCTCTCCCTTCCCCAGCCAGGTGCTTGGAGCTAGAGGCTGTTTCTTTGCCCCCTTTCTTTTCCTCCCTCCTTTTCCTCTGTCCACTACCTTTCTCTCCTTCTTTCCCACCTCTCTCTTCTTCTTTCTTCTTCCTCCTCCCCCTTTCCTTTTTCTTCTTCTTCTCCTCATTTCCCATCCTCCTCTCCTTTATTTCCTCTTTCCCATCCTCCTTTTTCCTTCTCCTCTTTCTCATTTTCTCTGTTTTCCTCTCCCTTCTCTCATTCCTTTCTCTGTCCTATCTTTTCTTTCTTCTGTTTTGTTTTTCTTTTTTCCCTCCCCTTTCACACTTTCTATTCTCCTTTCTTTCCTCCTGCCTCCTCTTGCCTCCTTTTCCTCTTCTCTTCCATTTCTTCTCCTATTTCTTCCTCTTTCTTTCTTTTCTTATATCTTTCCTCTGTCCTCCCACATTCTCCTGTCTCCCTGATTTCCCCTCCCTTTCCTTCCTTTATCTTCTTTTCACTTCCTCCTCCTCTTCCTCCCCCTCTTCCTTCCTTCTTTCTTCCCTTCTTCCTTTCTTCTGCCTCTTTCTTCCCCTCTTCATTTCTTCTTCTTTCTTGTCTTCTTCTTTCCTCCTCTCCTTTTTCCTCTACCTCGGCCATTTCTTCTCCTTTGTTTTCCATTTCCTTCTTTTCCTTCCCTTCTTTCTCCCTTTGTTTTCCTCCTTTTCTTCTCCTTCACATCACCCCCACCTCCCCATTTCTCCCTCTCAGCTCTTTATTCTTTAGCCACTAGAGGCCACTGAGGCTCTGTGATCCCAGTGTGATTTATTTGCTGAGAGAGGACACAGGCTTTGGGCTCAGGGACTGCAGGAGGGCAGCTGGGGACCATCGGAAATTCCTGTCAGCCTTTGGCCTTGTGCCCCTGGCAGTCTTAGAGCTTTGCAGCTTCCTCAGCAGAGCTCTGGGAGAGGAGAGTCAAGGCCCCAAAGGCTGGCTGGATTGGTTTGGGACAGACTGACCTTGAGCCCTGGGGGTATTCTCCAGAGGGGTTCTGGGGACCTTAGGCTGTTCCAAGGCCTTCCTGTTTGCTGTGGTTTTTTCCTTCCCAATCCTGGGCTTCTGGCTCTAGCCTGGTCCCAATTAACTCCATCTCATTAATTCCCTAGGAAGGGATAATATGATAATAAGAAGTCCTATTAGCTCTGCTGCTTCCAGGTTTAACAAACATATTTCCCCCCACCTGGGCAGCCATTTTCCTTGGGCATGCGTGGGTCCTAGGCTCTCTGGACTGTAATCTACTTGTGTTTATTTAAGGTTCATTTCTTTTCCCATCTAGCAAAGCTTCACCCACACTCACTCTCTTCCTCTTCCTAACTCACTTTGTCAGTGAAAAGTCCAGAACCTTCATTGGTGGCTGTCCAATGAGGAAGAGAACTCTTACCTGTGGTTAGCACAGCTTTCCTCTCCCTACCTGGCCTTGTCTGTGATCACCCCAGCCAGAGCAGAGCAAAGGCTTCTTCTTCTCAATAATGCAATAAAATGCAACAAACATTTTTAGAGATGCATGGTATGAGCCACTCACATTGTGCTAAGCAGTACTGGAGATACTAAAGCAAAAACCAAACAACCTCTGCCCTCAAGGAGCTTGCATTCTACTGGACAGAAATGGCATGAGCACAGACGCAAAGTATGAGGTGGGGTGGAGAGAAAGAGAAGAGAGAGAGGAAGAAAGAAAGAGAAAAGAGGGAGATGAAGAGAGAGAGGAAAGAGAAAGTAACAGAGGAAGAGAGATAAGAGAGAACAATGGAGAAAGGAGAGGAAAGAGAAAAGAGGGAGAGGGGAAAAGAGAGAGAGGAAGAGAGAAAAGAGAGAAGAAAGAGAGCTAAGAGAAAGAGAAGAGAGAAAGGAGAGAGGAAAGAAAGAGAAGAAGAAAGAGAGGAGGAGAAAGAGAAGAGGGGAATAGAGAGATGAGAGAGACAAAGACAGACAAGAAGGAGAGAGAGACAGAGACAGAGAGATGGCAAGGCAGGCATAAGGTTAAACCCTGACAACTTTAACCCCTCTTGGCAACACTCTTATTTCCAAGGTCATGCATGCATAGCTCTAGAATTAGAAGGAACCTCAGAAAGTATCATGTTGTAAACCTCAATCTACAGATAAAGAAACTATGTCCAGGAGAAGCTGTGGCTTATTCAAGATTACAGAGTTACTAAGTATAATACAGGTCTTGTGTATGCCCAGATCCTCTGAGATGGCATCTCATTATCGAGGGATATGTTGACATGTGAATGGGCCAATCCCCATTACATAGGCATCAGAGGCTGGATTTTCTATATAATGGAGTCTGGTGGAGCCCACACAACCTGAAATGGAAGTACACCCTCTCACTAGAAGATAAGCTTGTGAATTCTGAAAGGGCAGAAGATTTGGACTACCTAACAGCTTGAGTGTTGATATCTCCAGAATAGTAGTGACTGATGGCAGAGTCTCCTTTGGGAGCTAAGAACAAACTAAAACCAATGAAGAAACTCAAAGAGTGTTCATCCTTGGAATGCAGCAGAGAGCAAGGTATGCTGTAGGAGAACTTCATGGGACTCCATGAAGGGAGAAAAGGATTTTCAATCATCAGAAGCTGCAAGAAATACTTTCTTACTTGAGTTTTCCCATTGCAACAAATGATATTTAAGCTGGAGCCCACTTTCCCCTGGACTCTATATGTACTTGTGGGAGAGAATGTCCCTGACTTTTGGGCCATCTGTTCTTACTTTAATAATTCACATTAATTACTAATAAATCAAACCACATTAATAAATGTCCCTTTAATTAATAATTAATAATAGCATAATACACAATATAAGTATAATAATTAATAATTAATAAAAGGTAGTGAATTCCATTGGAACTACACTGATTCATAAACAATGGCACTAGAACTCAACCCCTAACCTCTAAGAGTTGAGTCTAGAACTCATAGGAGAGGGGTGGCCACCTGCCATGGGGATCTAATCATCCAGTGATAGTGGGAATTGGGAGACTTTAGCATTAGAGGGGATGTTACACTAGGGTCACAGGAACTTGGAACTGGAAGTATGCTTAAAGGACGTTTAGTCCAACTCTCTCATTTTCAAGATGAGGAAGATGAGTCATCTAGAGGTAGAGTGATTTGCCCATAATTATTTACCTAACAAGGGGCATACTGGAATTTAATAATAATTATAATAGTATTTATATTGATCCTACTATGTAACAGGCACTGTGCTAAACACTTCACAAATATTCTATCATTTAATCTACACAAAAGAGGGAGGGAGGCGCTATTATTATCCCCATTTTATAGATAAAGTAACTGAGGCAGAGGTTAAATGACTTGCCCAAGGTCAGGCAACAAGTCTGATCCTGGGTTTGAATCTGGATCTTCCTGACCCTATATTCTTTATCCTCTGTACCATCTAGCTACCTCATTAAAAATCCCATGTAAATCTAGACCTTCTGACTCGAAATCTATACTTTTTAAAAAATTAAAACACCATCTCTTTATATGATCATTTAATTTTTTTCCCCCATTTGAAGTCACATTCCTCTTGAAATCTATCCATGGAACTCTTAGGGGGAGGCATCAATGGATCCCAAGTTAAGACCCTCTGGGTTAGCACGCCTTTGAGACTTCCCACCTCCAGGCCTATGATAAACCAATCAATAAACTTGCTAAAGGCCAGGCACTGGGCTAGCCATCCTAAATGCAAGATTTTACTGTCAGATTTTTTATCACTTGAATTGACTCATTTCAGTTTGCTGGGCAGATCCTCCAAAGCTCTTTGGCCCTGGGGCCAACGGTGGAGTGGGAGTGCTTGTGGGGGAGAGCTGGAAAGGACACAGGAGATCTTTGCCTTCTAGGGTATCATCCTCTGACTTTTTATTTCTTGGAACCACCTCCCTTAGGGTCCTTAGATTTAGAACTGGAAGGGAGCTTTGAGATCATCTCCTTAGAAGATTTATCATTATTATTGTTGGCAGATAAAGTGTTTGAGGCCAGGAGAGATGAAGCTGTTTGTCTGAGGCCATCCAGATCACAAGTGGCAAGACCTCAAATTCAAATTCAGGTCCGTGGGACCCCAAACCCACCTTCCTTTTGGTAGCGTTTATTGGCTCTGTCTTCTGGCTTAACATCCCTTCTCTGGAATGATTCATAACCCATCTTCCTCTGTTCTTTGTTGCCTTCTTTCAAGTTCTAGCTGGCCTGAGGCAGCCCCAGTGGCTGCTTTCTCTGGATTGGCTGAGATGGATGAACTAGGGGCAACCTCAACCATGGGAATGGCCACCCCCATCCCCAATGCACACACACACACACACACACACACACACACACACACACCCATCCAGAGTGTTGGTAGCAATGTCTGGGGGAGCAGACAGTGTCTGTTTACACACAAATAGCTTAGTAATCCAAATGATCTGAAAGCCATGAACAGAGAGAAATCAGGTGATGCTCCCAAGAGAATGAAGGAGAAAACAGCATGCAATTTGCTGTATTGATATATAAATAGTTTCCTCTGATTGGGGAGAGATTAAAGAGAGCCAAGTGGTGCAGGAGGGGAGTGAGTCACAGGTGGGGAAAAATGAGAGTCTCTCCATTCTCTTCCCCCCTCTAGGATGGGAGCCCAGGAATGAAGATTGTATGGCTCTGTTGGAATGCTATCCTCTGGTAGGTAGCAAGGGATGCCCATTCTGAGGCTTAGGAGGAGAAAAAAGAACCCTGTCATTTGGGGAGGTAGAGAGCTCATGATTGAATTTTAAGGCAGCTAGGTGGACTGAGAGCCAGACCTAAAGATAGGAGGTCCTGGGTTCACATTTGGGTCTCAGCTACTTCCTATCTGTGTGACCCTGGGCAAGTCACCTACTCCCCCCCTCACCTTTCTGTGTTTGAACCAATTATATAGTGTTTCTTTCTAAGATGGAAAGTAAGGGTTTAAAAAATAAACAAAATAAAAGGGTGTGTTGATTGGAAAAAGGGCAATGAACTAAATGATTCATTCAGTTTTTATTTGACAAGCATTTATAAAATGCCTGCTCTGGGAGAAGCATTATGCCAGGGCCCTGGGATATGAAGATGTGATGCAATATTGTTCCTATTTGTGCTCCAGGAGTTCACATTCTATTGGACCCTTTAAGAATACTGTCCTCCATTTTCCTTCACTTGTCCTTCAGTGTGTGGGATCACATGGCTCCATGTATCCCCAGGGGCTTAGGCATCACAAGATTGCAAGATTTGGGGACTTAGAGCTGGAATATATCCACACAACCTCTAACCCCTTGTTTTATATTTGATGACACTGAGGCCCAGCTGAAATGAATAACTTAATCAATGTTGTGTATCTAGTAAGTGACAGAGATGAGTGTTGCACTCAAGACTTTGGACTCCAAAACCATAGTTTCTTGGTCTTGGAGGAGGGCATGTCTCCTTTCTAGGCATCAATTTCCTCATCTGTAAAATGGAGAGGTAAGACTTGACATCTAGAGTCCCTTCCAGGATTCTAGGCTGTTCTAATGTTCTATGTTGTAAGATCCTTTCCAGTTATGACATTAAATAACCTAAATTCCTTCTTCCCTCTGACATTCTATGTTATAAAGTCCCTCCCAGCTCTGATCTGCATTATAAGGCTCTCCCAGCTCTGACATTCTGAGTTCTAAGGTCTCCCAGTCCTGACATTCTCTGTTCTGAGATTCCCTTCAGCTTTGACACTCTCAGGTCTTTTCTAGCTGTGACATGATGAGTCATATGTCTTTTCCAGTTCTGTGATTTTGTGTTCTAAGGTCTCCCAGCTCTGACATCCTCTGTTCTAAGGTCTCTCCCAGCTCTGACATCCTCTGTTCTGAGGTCTCTCCCAGCTCTGACATTCTCTGTTCTAAGCTCTCTCCCAGCTCTGACATTCTCTGTTCTAAGGTCTCTCCCAGCTCTGACATTCTCTGCTCTAAGCTCCCTCCCAGCTCTGACATCCTCTGTTCTAAGGTCTCTCCCAGCTCTGACATTCTCTGTTCTAAGAACTCTCCCAGCTCTGACATTCTCTGTTCTAAGGTCTCTCCCAGCTCTGACATTCTCTGTTCTAAGGTCTCTCCCAGCTCTGACATTCTCTGTTCTAAGGTCTCTCCCAGCTCTGACCTTCTCTGTTCTAAGGTCTCTCCCAGAGCTCTGACATTCTCTGTTCTAAGGTCTCTCCCAGCTCTGACATTGTCTGTTCTAAGGTCTCTCCCAGCTCTGACATTCTCTGTTCTAAGGTCTCTCCCAGCTCTGACATTCTCTGTTCTAAGGTCTCTGCCAGCTCTGACATTCTATGATATAAGGTCTATCTCATCATCAATATTCTAAGTTATTCCTAGCTCTGAATTCTATTTTTTAATGTTAGCTCTGACATGTCATCTTTTAAGGATCTTCCCACTACTCACATTCTAGGTTCTAAGAACTCTACTAGCTTTGACATTCCAAGAGCATGGTTCAGTCTAAGGACACACCCAGGACAAGTTATAAACTCTAGTCATGACTTTGAGGGAACAGCTGCTTGAGGATGGACAATCAAGAGACCAGGAAGACACATGGTCCTTATTTTTCCAGCTCAGCCCTAGTCTTGGAAATGAAATGCCTTTTAATTTTATCATCTGTTTTCCTTATTTTTTTCTTTATAATTTTGTCCATGTGCCAAGAGGACATGGGATGTGTGTTTAATAAATCTAATACAGCCTTTTGTTTGTCTAGCATCTCTCTCCTCAGAGCTCGAAGAGCAGGCAGAGACATTACCTCATCCTTTTTCCTTACCTGGGCAGAGTCAGGGAGGTGTGTCTCTGGGAAGGGAGAGGGGAGAGATTGAAGCCTCTATTCCCTCATTTGACCAAGGTAAGAAAGGGAAACAGGGATTCTCAGGGTAGGTAGCCAGTGTAGTGGAAGGGAATATGCATTTATTTATCAATGAACTTTTTAGAGGGCCTACTATGTGTCCTACACTATGCCATGTACCATAGGATAAAGTTGGACAAACAAGATGTGGACTGACATTGAATTGATAATTAAACCATGGATACAAATAGCTAAAATGTAATATATAGGATAAAATAAGGTAATACTTGTAAAGTGTTTAGTGCAAATCCTGACACATAATAGGTAATGCTCTGAGTTCTAAGGGCTCTCCCAGCTCTGATATTCTGTGTTCTAAATTCTCTTCTACCTCTGACCATCTATGTTCTAAATTCTCTTCCCATTTTGACCATCTGTAGACCATCCCAGAGTTCTATGTTTTAATGTTCTTTGTTCCAAGGACCATTTCTGATTTATTTTCTTCCTTCCTTCCCATAAAAGACAGAATGTGTTGGTAAGGGCTCACAGCTCTATGGGAGGACTAAGTGGAAAGCTACATTTATTTGAAGGGATGGGAAAAGAGGGATCAAGGAAGACGTCATGAAGAGATGGCATTTTATTTGGAACAGTGAAATTTAGATAGGTGGAGATGGTAGAGAATGAGGTTGGGAAGGCATTGCAAATAAAATGAAAAAGGACATCTAGGTGGCTTGGTGGATAGAGATCCAGATCTGAAAACAGGAGGTCCTTGGTCCAGATCTAGCCTCAGACACTTCCTAGCTGGGTGACCCTGGGCAAGTCACTTAACCCCCATTGCTTAGCCCTTACCACTCTTCTGCCCTGTAACTGATACTTAATATTGATTTTTTTTTCTATTTAAACACTTTCCTTTCATCTTAGAATCAAAACTCCTGTCTTAGGTCTGGCTCTCTAACCTCTGAGCCACCTAGTTGCCTCCACTTACTGATTCTAAGCAGAAGGCAAGGATTTATAAAACAAACAAACAAATAAACAAATTGCTGATATTCTCTCCATCATGTTACTTTATAATATAATTACTCATTAACTGTATTGTGTTCTTCCATTAGTATGTAAGTTCCTTGGAGGCAGGATCTGTTCAGTTTTGCTTTTCTTTTTTATCCTCAGGGCTTAGCCTATTGCTTGGCACTAAGCAGGAAATTAATAAATGGTTGTAGAATAGAATAGTAATTATAATGAACTGCATTAAATTGAATCTAAACGAGTGAGCAAAGGTACAGAGGTGGGAAAAGAACAGCCAGGGAGCTTAATGTTATTAGGGAATCATAAAATCAGAAATGGACCTTGGAACAAAGAATGTTAAAACACAGAACTCTGGGATGATCTAAAGATGGTGAGAACTAGAAAATAATCTAGAACCCAGAATGTCAGGGCTGGAAGAGAACCTAAAACCCAGAATGTCAGGTATGGAAGGGCCTTTAAAATACCAAATGTCAGAGATGGAGGGGTTTTAGAACACAGAATATCGGAGCTAAAAGGAAGCTTAGAACAGAGGATGTCAGAGCTGGAAGGGGACTTAAAACAGAGAATGTCAGAGCTGGGAGAGACCTTAGAACAGAGAATGTCAGAGCTAGGAGAGACCTTAGAACAGAGAATGTAAGAGCTGGGAGAGAGCTTAGAATACAGAATGTCAGAGCTGGGAGAGACCTTAGAACAGAGAATGTAAGAGCTGGGAGAGAGCTTAGAATACAGAATGTCAGAGCTGGGAGAGACCTTAAAACAGAGAATGTCAGAGCTGGGAGAGACCTTAGAACAGAGAATGTAAGAGCTGGGAGAGAGCTTAGAATACAGAATGTCAGAGCTGGGAAGGACCTTAGAACAGAGAATGTCAGAGCTGGGAGAGAGCTTAGAACAGAGAATGTCAGAGCTGGGAGAGAGCTTAGAACAGAGAATGTCAGAGCTGGGAGAGAGCTTAGAACAGAGAATGTCAGAGCTGGGAGAGACCTTAGAACAGAGAATGTCAGAGCTGGGAAGGACCTTAGAACAGAGAATGTCAGAGCTAGGAGAGACCTTAGAACAGAGAATGTAAGAGCTGGGAGAGACCTTAGAACAGAGAATGTCAGAGCTGGGAGAGACCTTAGAACAGAGAATGTTGGAGCTGGGAGAAAGCTTAGAACAGAGAATGTCAGAGCTGGGAGAAAGCTTAGAACAGAGAATGTCAGAGCTGGGAAGGACCTTAGAACAGAGAATGTAAGAGCTGGGAGAGAGCTTAGAACAGAGAATGTAAGAGCTGGGAGAGACCTTAGAACAGAGAATGTCAGAGCTGGGAAGGACCTTAGAACAGAGAATGTAAGAGCTGGGAGAGACCTTAGAACAGAGAATGTCAGAGCTGGGAAGGACCTTAGAACAGAGAATGTCAGAGCTAGGAGAGACCTTAGAACAGAGAATGTAAGAGCTGGGAGAGAGCTTAGAACAGAGAATGTCAGAGCTGGAAGGGGACTTAGGACACTACATGTTAGAGCTAAAAGGAGCCTTAGAGGACAGAATGTTGGAGCTGGGAGGGCCTTGAGGACAAAGAATGTCAGAACTGGGGAGGGGGACTTAGAATCCAAAATGTCAGAAAGGACAGGGCTAGGAAGGGCCTTTACAATCCATGTGTTTTGCCTTCTGAATGTTTGGGGCTCATTTCACTCCATTTCAGTTTCTAGGATCATAGCTTTAGAATCAGAAGGATCTCAGAAGTCATCTAGACCAAAGCTCTCATTTGATAGGAGAAGAAAATGTGAGCCAGAGAGTTTAGGTGATTCCCCAAGATTACACAAGCAATGAGCAGAGGAAGATTCAGGCTTGGCCTTTTCTGACTCCCCATCTTATATTCCTTTGACTCCACCATGGCACAGAGAAGACCCAGTCCTTGCTCTTGTGGGGCTTTCAGGCTGATTATACAGTCAAGCAAAATATACACCATAGATGGTGAGTACATTATGAGGTACAAAAAAATAGAATTCACAGGCACCTGCCACCGTCTCCTTCATCTCCTCACTCTTGACTCTTCTTTCTGTCAATATATCCACAAATTCTGTAGTCTCTATAAAACTGAGAATTTGGAAAATCGAGACTGGAGGGAGCCATGGGGAGGAGGTGTGATTGGAATTCAGAACTTGAACCCTGTCAGGCCAGTAGGATAGAGTATATTTTGGAATTTGGGGGTACCTCCCATTCTCTGGTGCAAGCTGTCCATCATTCCCCCCCCCCCACTTATTTCATCTCATGTGACCTGCTGATGCACAAGTACCAGGAGGCAGTTGCTATGGTGACAGTCACCATGAAGTAGATTAGCTCCTGGGATTTGCTCTGAGCTTGTTACATCTGAGCTGGTAGAGAGCTGAAGTTTTTGTCCAAGTGCTTGATGGAAAGGGATTCTAGCCAACATTGTCCTAGTGTCCTCCCTGGCCCCTCCTTTCAGCCCCCCCTCCCTTCTACCACCTTGAATAACCCCGGCTCTGCCCATAGGCCTGGCTGCCAGGCTCTTCCTCCAGCAAATGAATATTCATAAGGAGGGAAAACATAGTCCAATTTTCTAAGCTTCCTTCTGCCTCACTCTATTTAAATGGAACCAAATCATTCCCTTTGTTCCCATTCCATCAATCAACACACATTAAGTACCTACTATGTGGCAAGCATTACACTAGGTCCTTAACATTGGACATGCCAGCTTCTTCATAGGATCATAGATTAGAACTAGGAGGGGCTCTAAAGGCCATTTAATTAAAATCCCTTCATTTTTCAGATGAGGAAACTGAGGCTGAGAGAAGAGAGCTGACTTACCCAAGGTTACACAGCTATTAAGAGGTGGGATTTGGACCAGTTCCTCTGACTTTCTCCACTGAAGAAAAGCAATAAAGCAGATTTCTTCTCTCAGTTGGTGTAATGAACCTGGGAGAAATAAGCTCTATTTTCTTTGGGGGGCCCCCAGTGAGTTTTGGGATGATCTAATGAACTTGAAGGTTCATTGTCTTCACTATTACTCATATGATTCTCCTTCACCATACCCTCTTCTGCTCCCACCTCTGAAACATTTGTGTTTCTTGAGTTCTTCCGTCTCTTAGTTCCCTTCATCTGGAAAAGCAAACAAACAAGAAAAAAAGGAAAAAAAGCAAATCCTGACACATGGGGTGGTGGAAAATGCAGAAGGGAAGTTATTAGAGGATGCTCTGCTTCCGGCTACATGTAGGACATTAGGCAGTCATGATCACCAATCTGGACCCCATTCTGACCTGTCAGATTAGGGAGCTGTACAATGACTGCCAAGGTCCATGCAACTGCTTTGCTCAAGATTTTTCTATGGCTCCCTATTATCTTCCAGGATAAAATGCAATCTCCTCTGCTTGGTCTTTAAAGGTCCTTTACAGACTAGCTGCAAACTCCCCTTTCAGGTTTCCTGCACATCACTCTCGTTCTACATTCCAGATAGACTAACCTATTTGTTATTATTCCAACTTGGGGGAAGGGAGGAGAACAAGCATTTATTAAATGCCTCTTTTGAGCCAAATGTGGTACTAAGCACTTTGAAATTATTATCACATTTGATCTTCACAATATCTCTAGGAGGTAGATGCTCTATTTAGTCCTATTTTTCAGTGGAGGAAACTGAGGCATTTAGAGGTTCACATATCTGAGGCTAGATTTGAACTCAGGTTTTCCCCTCTCTGGGCCCAGGGTAACTTTACCATCTAGCTTGGCATTCTACCTCCCACCTATTTACACAGGCTTCCCCCCCCCCCAATGTCCAGAATGCATCCCCTCTTGGACTCTGCCTCATCTAAAAATCTGGCTTTTTTCAGAGCTCAGATCATGTACCAACATCTCCTGATCCTCTTCTTGGTTAGTGCTCCCTCCTTCCTCCTTAAATTATCCTTTCTAAACTTATTGCAGTTGCTTCCTAATTGGTCTCCCTGATTCAAGTCTCTCCCCACTTCAATCCCTCCTCCACACAGCTGCTAAAGTGATTTATTCTAAAGCCTAGGTCTGACTATGCACTCCCTTTCTCAATAAACGACAGCAGCTTTCCATTACCTCCAGGATTACATACACATTTTTCTTCTGCCTGAGGCCCTTCCTGACCTCCCTCCTGGCTGATGCCTCCCCTTCCCACCCCCCAATGCCTTGCATTTATGCATTTATTTCACTTTTATCTTGCATGTGCTCACATGTGTACATTTTGGCTCCTCTTACAGGATGTAGGCTTCTAGAAGGCAGGGATTGGTTTATTTTTTTTGTCTCCTTTGAATCTTAGGGCCTCGTAGACCACCTGCCACTGAATGTTTGAAAAATTCTCCTGGGAAAGATTGGGCACAAGATATGGCCATAATGATAACTGGAGAGGATCTCAGAATGGAGAATGTCAGAGCTGGGAGGTTCTAGAACACAGGATAAGAGAATGTCAGAGGTTGGGAGGACTCTTAGAACACAGAATGCCAGAGCAATAGGGGTTTCAGAACACAGAATGTCAGAACTGGGAGGGTCTAGAACACAGAATGTCAGAGCTGGGAGGTTCTAGAACACAGAATAAGAGAATGTCATAGTTTGGGAGAACCATTAGAACACAGAATGCCAGAGCAATAGGGGTCTGAGAACACCGAATATCAGAGCTGGGAAGTTCTAGAACACAGAATAAGCGAATGTCAGAGTTTGGGAGGACCCTTAGAACACAGAATGCCAGAGCAATAGGGGTCTGAGAACACCGAATGTCAGAGCTGGGAGGTTCTAGAACACAGAATAAGCGAATGTCAGAGTTTGGGAGGACCCTTAGAATGCAAAATGTCAGAGCAATAGGGGTTTCAGAACACAGAATATCAGAGCTGGGAGGTTCTAGAACACAGAATAAGCAAATGTCAGAGTTTGGGAGAACCCTTAGAACAGAAAATGTCAGAGCAATAGGGGTCTCAGAACACAGAACATCAGAGCAATAGGGGTCTCAGAACACAGGATGCCAGAGCTGGGAGGTTCTAGAACACAGGATAAGAGAATGTCAGAGTTTGGGAGAACCATTAGAACACAGAATTCCAGAGCAATAGGGGTCTGAGAACACCGAATATCAGAGCTGGGGGGTTCAAGAACACAGAATAAGAGAATGTCAGAGTTTGGGAGAACCCTTAGAACAGAAAATGTCAGAGCAATAGGGGTCTCAGAACACAGAACATCAGAGCAATAGGGGTCTCAGAACACAGGATGCCAGAGCTGGGAGGTTCTAGAACACAGAATGTCAGAGCTAGAAAAGGTCTTATGGATCATTTTGTCCAACCCCACCATTTTACAGCTGAAAGCACTGGGAGCCTGGGAAGGGGGCAATGAGTTAGCCTACACAAGTACAATGGAGACACAAACCCAATTCTTGTTCCAATATCTTTTCACCAACCATCTCCTTTGATTTACTCTTTTTTCCCCCCAGAAAAAAACCCAAAGATGGTATCAAGAAAAGGATGAGTTTGTTTTCAGTGGAATTTGATTCTGGACATGTCAGCCTGGGGCCAGGGTGTCTCTTCACCTCGGTGGTAGCAAACTGGGGCCAATTATTGGCAGAGACAGGAACTGGAAAAGCCATTGCCGAGGCCCGGTGTGCCGCTTGGGAGCTTCTTCCCAAACTCAGTTTCTCTTCGTAGAGCTGGCCCAAAGTTGGCGGGGAAGTGGGGTACGGGGGTAGAGCTTAATCACCTTCTTTTTCCGCCAATTGATCTTTTCTGAGCTGGAGTTTAATTACTTAATAGTTGCTCACAGAGAGAAACTCAGCCAGGCCCACGCAACACCAAATATATAGCAGGAATTGGGCACACACAGGCGATCTACAGAATAACATGCACATATGTGTTTCTTTGCAGGCATTCGCACACTGGTGTGTGCGTTTCCCAATGACATCATCCCATGTGTGTGTGTGTCTGTGCGTACCTGTGCACTCACACAGGCAGCCTCTTGTACACACACACCTCACCAACACAAGTGGACTAGCAGGCACCGAGCTGCGATGGACGCATGCTTAGACATGAACAGACCAGCAGCCAGATGTATATACAGGTCTTGTCATAGACTAGCACACAGATGCAGAGGAGAGTTGTCTATATATCGGAGCAGAGCCTGCCTAACTGTGAGCATATGTGCAAAGACATACCGACAAACACAGACACAAGGACGTCCATGTGCAGCAGGGCAGGGGATGGGGGCACACGAACATTCTCTTGTGTGCAAGAAAGCTCCCATGAACCCCCTTCCATCTATTCTCTGGAGTGTCCTATTTTTGAAAACCACATTTCACAAGACCAGCAAACACCCCCAAAGACTTCTGTCTATCCATCTGCCATTGAAGGAAATTCCCCAAGCCAGAGAGGACAGGCTCTGCCAAAGCCAATGTCCGTGCTGCCCTCTGGCCTGCCCACTATGGATGGCCTCCTTCAATGGCTCTCTGACCCTGATGTGGAAGTTCCTGGAGGCAACTAATAGAATCAGAGCAAAGGAAGATATGGGGAGATGTATAATATTAGAAAAGACAATGCCAGAGGTGGGAGGGCCCCTATGACACAAAATGTCTGAGATATAAGGGGCCTTAGAACAGAGCATGTCAGAGCTGGGAGAGACCTTAGAACAGAGAATGTCAGAGCTGGGAGAGAGCTTAGAACAGAGAATGTCAGAGCTGGGAGAGACCTTAAAACAAAGAATGTCAGAGCTGGGAGAGAGCTTAGAACAGAGAATGTAAGAGCTGGGAGAGAGCTTAGAACAGAGAATGTCAGAGCTGGGAGAGACCTTAGAACAGAGAATGTCAGAGCTGGGAGAGACCTTAGAACAGAGAATGTCAGAGCTGGGAGAGAGCTTAGAACAGGGAATGTCAGAGCTGGGAGGGACCTTAGAACAGAAAATGTCAGAGCTGGGAGAGACCTTAGAACAGAGGATGTCAGAGCTGGGAGAGAGCTTAGAACAGAGAATGTCAGAGCTGGGAGAGACCTTAGAACAGAGAATGTCAGAGCTGGGAGAGACCTTAGAACAGGGAATGTCAGAGCTGGGAGAGACCTTAGAACAGAGAATGTCAGAGCTGGGAGAGAGCTTAGAACAGGGAATGTCAGAGCTGGGAGAGACCTTGGAACAGAGAATGTCAAAGCTGGGAAAGAGCTTAGAACAGAGAATGTCAGAGCTGGGAGAGAGCTTAGAACAGAGAATGTCAGAGCTGGGAGAGAGCTTAGAACAGAGAATGTCAGAGCTGGGAGAGACCTTAGAACAGAGAATGTCAGAGCTGGGAGAGACCTTAGAACAGAGAATGTCAGAGCTGGGAGAGAGCTTAGAACAGGGAATGTCAGAGCTGGGAGAGACCTTGGAACAGGGAATGTCAGAGCTGGGAGAGACCTTAGAACAGAGAATGTCAGAGCTGGGAGAGAGCTTAGAACAGGGAATGTCAGAGCTGGGAGAGACCTTGGAACAGAGAATGTCAAAGCTGGGAAAGAGCTTAGAACAGAGAATGTCAGAGCTGGGAGAGAGCTTAGAACAGAGAATGTCAGAGCTGGGAGAGAGCTTAGAACAGAGAATGTCAGAGCTGGGAGAGAGCTTAGAACAGAGAATGTCAGAGCTGGGAGAGTCCTTAGAACAGAGAATGTCAGAGCTGGGAGAGACCTTAGAACAGGGAATGTCAGAGCTGGGAGAGACCTTAGAACAAAGAATGTCAGAGCTGGGAGAGACCTTAGAACAGAGAATGTCAGAGCTGGGAGAGAGCTTAGAACAGAGAATGTCAGAGCTGGGAGAGTTCTTAGGACATAGAATGTTGGAGCAGGGAGAGTTCTTAGAACAGAAGAATGTCAGAGCTGGGAGAGACCTTGGAACAGAGAATGTCAGAGCTGGGATAGACCTTAGAACAGAAAATGTCAAGGGAGGGAGAAAACTAAGAACATAGGATATCAAGGGTAGAAGAAGGTTTAGAACACATGATGTCAGGGGTGGGAAAGAGCTTAGAACACAGGATGTCAGAGCTGGGAGGGCCTTTAGAACAGGGAACATCAGAGCTGGAAAGAATCTTATAATATTGAATGAAAAAAATCAATTGATCAATTAAAAAACATTTGTTAAATGCCTACTCTATTATATGCCAGGCACTGAGTTAAGCCCTGAGGCTACAAAAGAAGCAGAAGACAGCCCCTGTCTTCAAGGAGCGTACAATTTAAGATTAATGTTAGTCTTCAGAGCACAGAATATTAAAGTCAGGGAAAACCCTAGAACAAAAAATGTATATGCATTGAGAGATAATTTAGCTCAGTAATCTCATTTTGAATTTGGGGAAACAAAAAACATAAATTTGGGGAAACTGAGGCCAAGAAAGAAGAAATGCCTTCTAAGGTAACACATTAGTAACCTTGTGCCAGTGATAGAGCTGGGGCTAAATTCTTGGTCTTAGATGTCATTTTTTTAATTGAAAATTTTTATTTAATTAATTAATTTAGAATATTTTTCCATGGTTCCATGATTCATGTTCTTTTCCTCCCCTTCTCCCCCACCATTGCCAATGAGCAATTCCACTGGGTTTTACATGTGTCATTGATCAGGACCTATTTCTTGGATGCCATGTTATCTCTTTGTAGGCATTGGCTTAAAGCTCAAAGCTCAAAGAATCATCAACTAGCATTGCATATGAGAAGAAAAGAAGGGACTAAACATTTATATACTACTTACTCTGTGTTAGGCACTCTGCTAAGTGTTTTTGTTTTTATAAAAACCCTCACCTTCCCTCTTCGAATCAATACTGTGTATTGGTTCCAAGGCAGAAGAGAGGTAAGGGCAAGACAATGGGGGTCAAGTGACTTGCCCAGGGTCACACAGATGGGAAGTGTCTGAGGTCAGATTTGAACCTAGGACCTCCCATCTCTAGGCCTGGCTCTCACTCCACTGAGCTACCCATCAGCTAAGTGTTTTATACAAATATCATCTCATTTGATCCTCCTGACAATGCTGCAAGATAGATACAAGATATTATTTCCACTTTATAGTTGAGAAAACTAAGGCAAGCAGAGGTTAAATGACTGAGGCAAGATCTCTACTGGGCCATCAGATGCCTCATGGACATGGAAGATCTTCTAGGGATGACCATTCCCTTATTGACTCTTTCTTGGTAGGGAGTCAGTGCAGGAGACCCGAGTGACAGGATATTCTGCCTTATGGTCTGGTCTGGGGGCCAGGTTGGGCTGATTCAGCTGTCCTGTCCTGCCTGGATGGCTCGTCTCCATCTGTGATCCCAAGGCTGGGATCCCAACTCTCAATGGTATTGATAATAATAACTTTCAATTCCCGACAGAAGGTCTTGGGGAAAAGAGTAGCCTTGCCCCTGGGCTTTCCTCCCCTCCAATCCTGTGGATTGTCGGTGACATTTCTAACACAGACGTGGGAGAGTCTTCACGTTGGGTCTTCTCCCTGTTCCCCCTTCATCTTCCCTTGTCTCTGTCCACTTCCTCATTTTGCAGTCTCAGGGACAGAGTAAGGACGAGAACCGTAATTATTTATGTTGGAAGCCACGAGCGCCATCACTGCCGCCACCAATAAATAATCAATCCATAAACATTTATTAAGCACCTGCTCTGTGCCAGGCGCTGCGCAAAGAGCCAGGGATATAAAAGGAGACAAAAGACAGTCCTTGCCCTCCCAATCTAATGGAAGGTATCATCTAATTGTTAGCAATGAATAAAAAATAGGTAGCATTTATATAACACTTTAAAGTTGGCAAAACACTCTAAATATGATCTCATTTGATCCTTGCCACAAGCCTGGTAGGTAGGTGTGCTGCTTGCATTATGCCCAGTTTATGGGTGACATAACTGAGGCACACAGGGTTCGAATAATTTGATCTGGGATTTGAGCGAAAGTCTTTCTTATAGCTTCCTGGTTGCCAAGAGTGTATGAATGGAAAAGGGGTGCATGCGTGGTCCAGTGGGAGCAGAGGGACCACAAGATCATAGGACCCACAGCGCAGATGCGTAAACTTGGGGTCTGTGTTGGTGCCTGGACTTGTCACGGGTCTTCCAGGGAGTAAGTGGTAGAGTCAGGATTTAAACCAGTCATTCTGCCCCTCAATCCAGTGAATTATGAGCACAATGGAGCAAAGAGGTGCTCCGTGCCCCTATTTCGGCTAAAAAGCCCCTCTTGTTAAAAGACCAAGATTGGGGGGTTAAAACTGAAGAGAGGGATTAGCTGCTTGAAGGGACCCCTTCAAATTACATAATATGCTTTGAACCTTCTGGGAGGAAATTCTGCCAATAACCAGGCTCAAACCTGGATAATCCAAAATTGAAAGGGTCCCTGGAAGAGCTGTGGGAGGGAGGATGTAGGAAAGGGGGTGGAAGTCTGTGGTCAGGCTCCCTTGAGTGCCTGCCACTCTCTGTCTCCCTGTCCACGAGGTGGGTGGCCTGGGGTGGGGGGAGGGTCCAGAAGGGGACCCCAATTCTCTTCCTGGGAGGAGGCACTTGAGGGAGGGTGTGGCTGCCCACCTCCAAGCTGGGGCCTCAAGGAAAAGTAGGGCAGGGGTGGGACGGCTGCTGCATAGACACACACCCCCTCCCTGGGGTTGCTGTAGCAACGGAAAAGTTCAGGTCCCATGTGGATGCTGGGTTTGGCTAAAAAGCTCAACATCAAGGCGAAGCAAGGGAGAGACCCAAATTCAGGCTGGCAGGACAGATGTTTCTGGTGCTGTTTTGTAGCTGGTGGCTGTCTAAAGCAGAGACCCGCTGACCAGTCTGCAGCCCATCTCTGGCCCCCAAATAGGCACTTTGTTAAGTGGCTGGGCACATTGAGAGTGATTGTTGACTGTCTGACTGACTGGGCGAATGAATGACAAAGAACCTGTCATGTACTTGTGATGTGCCAAGTGATGTGCATCAGGGACAAGAATAGAAAAGTGTGCCTGTCCCTTTTCTCGAGCAAGGAGCTCACACCCCAACAGGGAGACAGACATGTAAGAAGTTTAAGATGCACTTTATTGGCCTTCGGTGCAGCAGCAGGGCTGATGGCAAGGCCCGGGGGTCTCTATACTGATACTCCAATACTTCATAAAACCTCAGACTACATTATGATATGGAACCAAATCTAACCAAGACTAAAGGAGAGAACCTTAAGCAGAGAGTAAGGAATCCTAGAATGTCAGGGGCAGGAGGGCCCTTTGGACATAGAATGGCAGAGAGCATAGAATGTTAGAGCTCTGAGGAATCTTAGAACACAGAACATTGTAGCTAGAAAGGAAATAGGAATATAGAATGTCAGAACAAAGAAACTTAGAATGTAGAATGTTAAAACTAGGGATTCTAGAGTAGAGAATATAAGTATTAGAAGGGATGTTAGAACAAAGAATGTTAGAACAGAGAATGATAGAACTGGGAGGGAAGGGACTTAGAACAGAGAATATAAGTATTAAAAGGAACCCTAAAACCTGGAATGTAAGGGCTAGGAGAGCCCTTAGAACACAGAAGATCAAAGGGAGGAGGGGTCTTAGAACAGAGAATGCCAAAACTGAGAAGGACCTTGGAACATGGAATATTAGAGTTGGAAGGGGCTTTAGAAAAGAGATGTCTGAGCTGAGAGAGACCTTAGAACATAAAATGTCTGCTGGGGGAGTTGTGAATTGATCTAACCATTTTGGAGGGCAATTTGGAACTATGTCCAAAGGGCACTAAAAGACTGTCTGCCCTTTGATCCAGCCATAGCACTGCTGGGTTTGTACCCCAAAGAGATAATAAGGAAAAAGACATGTACACAAATATTCTTAGCTGCAATCTTTGTGGGGGCAAAAAATTTGAAAATGAGGGGATGCCCTTCAATTGGGGAATGGCTGAACAAATTGTGGTATCTGTTGGTGATGGAATATTATTGTGCTGAAAGTAATGATGAACTGGAGGAATTCCATGTGAACTTGAGGACCTCCAGGAACTGATGCAGAGTGAAAGGAGCAGAATCAGGAGAACATTGTACACAGAGATGGATACACTGTGGCACAATCGAATGTAATGGACTTCTCTACTAGCAGCAATGCAATGATCCAGGACAATTCTGAGGAACTTATGAAAAAGAACGCTATCCACATCCAGAGGAAGAACTGTGGGAGCAGAAACACAGAAAAAAAGAACTGCTTGATCACATGGTTTGATGGGGACATGATTGGGGATGTAGACTCTAAGCAATCACCCTAGTGCAAACATCAATAATATAGAAATAGGTCCTGATCAATGACACATGTAAAACCCAATGGAATTGTGCATTGGCTATGGAGGGGGTGGGGAGAGGGAAGGGAAAGAACATGAATTTTGTAACCAAGGGAAAATATCCTAAATTAATTAATTAATATTTTCCAAATTAAAAAAAAGAACACAAAATGTCTGAACTGGGGGAGCCCTTAGAACACAGAATGTCTGAGCTGGGAAAATCCTTAGAACATGGGATGTTAGAGTTGGAAGGAGCCTTAGAATACACAATGTCAGAGCTGGGAAAGACTTTGGAGATCTAATAAGAAAGAGAGGCCCTGAGAGGTGAGTTGGCTGGGCCAAAGTCACCTGGTTTCTAGTACCAGCCATCACTCATTTTGCTCTATGCATTTGGGCAACCTGTTGAACTTCCCTTTTGGTATATCCATCAAAGAAGATAACACCTTCCTGACCCACATTGGTGTTGGGAAGGCCAAATGGGACAATTAATATGAAGGATCTTGGTTGTTTCTCCCTGGGTACTTTGCACTGGGCACTGGGTCTGTTGTCTTGGCATGGTTAGTTAGCAGGAACTAAGAAGCAGCCGATAAACCCATTTGGATGCTGAGGGCTTCTAGGAGCAGCCCAAAGCACTCCAACATTACTGGTCACCCTGGGGTACCTAAAAATAGCTCCCATTTCTATTGCGATTGAGTGTTTCTCCCTCCATAAACCTTGTGTACGATAGTTATTCTCCCCATTTTACAGATGAGGAAACTGATGATCAGAGATATGAAGGGACATGCCAAAAGGAAATGTCAGAGCTGGGATTTGAAATCAAATTTTTCCTGACTTTAAATCCATTCCATTTCACACTACTACAGTGTTTTCATTACCTGACTCCATCAGCTCCTCAGAACAATTGCAAAGGTTTAAGAAAAAGAGAAAGGTTCAGAGATAGTCCATCCATCCATCCATCCATCCATCCTTCCATCCTTCCTTCCTTCCTTCCTTCCTTCCTTCCTTCCTTCCTTCCTTCCTTCCTTCCTTCCTTCCTTCCTTCCTTCCTTCCTTCCTTCCTTCCTTCCTTTCTTCCTTCCTTTCTTCCTTTCTTTCTTTCTTCCTTCCTTTCTTCCTTTCTTCCTTTCTTCCTTTCTTTCTTCCTTTCTTCCTTTCTTCCTTTCTTTCCTTTTCTTCCTTCCTTTCTTTCTTTCTTTCTTTTCTTTCTTTCTTTCTTTCTTTCTTTCTTTCTTTCTTTCTTTCTTTCTTTCTTTCTTTCTTTCTTTCTTTCTTTCTTTCTTTCTTTCTTTCTTTCTTTCTTTCTTTCTTTCTTTCTTTCTTTCTTTCTTTCTTTCTTTCTTTCTTTCTTTCTTTCTTTCTTTCTTTCTTTCTTTCTTTCTTTCTTTCTTTCTTTCCCCTTATCTTCTGTCTTCGAATCAATGCGAAATATTGGTTTCAAAGCAAGAGAGTGGTAATGTTTAAGGTGTTAAATTTATATGGTTGGATTTGAATATTTTAAATTTGTGGTCACCAGGTATTTAATTTCTAAATTCCCAAATGAATTACTAAAGTAAATGGAATGTATGGTAATTTATTTACAATAGAGGGAAGATATTAAGGAAGTGAGAAAGGGGAGAGAGAGAGAGAGAGAGAGAGAGAGAGAGAGAGAGAGAGAGAGAGAGAGAGAGAGAGAGAGAGAGAGAGAGAGAGAGAGAGAGAGCTTTGACTTCTTCTGAGCCAGGTAGAAATTCTCAGGCCCCAGCCAGGGGCCTTTCTTGTAGGTTCACACCTCCAAGAAAGGCAAGGAAACTAAGTCAGCCTTTTACTCACCACAGTGACCATCTAAAAAGAAAGTAGTCTGAGGTCTCCTGCACAAGCTCCTCCAGGGTCCAGTTCCACAGCCAAGTGTCTTCACTCCAAGTCTGAGTGTCCAGTTTTTCCTCAAGTGTCTGTCTTCCAGTCTCTCCTCCAAGTGACTCTTCTTCATTCTTGATGCTCTTGTGTGTCTCTGTTTCCTCTATTTAAAGACCTTTTTCTCTTGTGTCACCTCCCTTAAATTTTATGTCTACCAATCACAGCAGACACTCCTCTCCAGGACTGCCCACTCAATGTATGAAATGGGTGTCACACCTTTTGTAGTTAGTTTACACCTTTTTGTGGTTAGTTAACAACTTTTTGTAGTTAGTTAACAACTTTTGTAGTTAAAATGGGTAGATCTACTTTAAAATACTGAGTTAACATTTTGGGGATTAAAATCTAAAAATAGACAGAGGATTTCGGTGTTATCTTCACAATAAAGGAATAGCTAAGTACCTTCATTGTTACAATCAGAGGAGAGCCAAATCCAATCTTCACAAAGGCAACTGAGGTTAAATGACTTGCTCAGTGTCACACAGGTAGAAAGTATCTGAGGTTAGATTTGAACCCAGGAACTTTCAACTCCAGACCTTGTTCTCCATCCACTGAACCACCTCTTTTTCCTTTTCTAAGTCTTGTCTCTATTTCTACCTTTGTAAAATGAGGGGGTTGTACCAAAAGTCTCTTAAGATCCCCCTCTGGCTCCAACATTAAATGTTCTAAGGTTCCTTTTAACTTTAATGTTCTGTGTTCTAAGCTCCCTCCAGCTCTGAAATTCTCTGTTCTAAGCTCTCTCCCAATTCTCACATTCTGTGTTCCAAGATCTCTCCCATCTCTGACATTTCATGTTCTAAGACCCCTCCCAGTTCTGACATATGACATCCTCCTTCTGACATTATATATTCTAGCCTTCTGTGTGCTTAGGTGACTTCTAGCTCTTGATTCTCTGAATAGGAACACCTTCTGCCACTCCGTCTGG
This sequence comes from Monodelphis domestica, assembly GCF_027887165.1. NCBI lineage: Eukaryota > Metazoa > Chordata > Mammalia > Didelphimorphia > Didelphidae > Monodelphis > Monodelphis domestica. Next base: position 388,041,505 of record NC_077230.1, read on the forward strand.
GAGTTTTTTTTTTGTTTCCTTTCTAAATCCCTCCTCCCTAGTCCTGTCTTCCTCCCTGCCTCCTCCTTCTCTCCCCCCAGGTTTCTCTCTCCCTTTGGGGTGAGACCTCCACATTGTCCTCATCATTTTTCCATTCCCATAATAAACTTTAATTTGGCCTCATCTTCAGTAGCTTCTCTCACTTCTCCTGGGTTGGGCTCTCTCCATGCTTTCTGGGTCATGCTTTAGTATTATTATTAGCCATGATCATGATCATTGAGTTTCCTGGTAGATGATATTTCAAGCCCTCTTACAGGCAGGGAGGGAGGGAGGCATGGAGGCAGGCCATGTGATCAAGTTAAAAAAATGTTAACTTGGAAGTTAGAGGACCTGAATTTGAATCCCACCTTTGCCACCTGGGTGACCTTGAATAGGACACTGAATATCTCTGGTCTTCAGTTTCTTGACCTGTGAAACAAGGGATTTTGGGCAGCTATCTCCAAGTTCTTTTCCAGTTCGAAGCTGTAAATATGATTATGGGAGATGTGGAGTTGTGGTAGAGCAGAAAGCAGCCTGGATTGAGGTCTGAATGGCAGGATTCAAGTCCCAATTTTGCCTCTTACAAAGTGTGTGATCATGGGCAAGACACTTGCTAACTCTGGGTCTTAGTATTTTTAATCTGTAAAATGGGCTAATAACACTGGTACTATCCACCTCATAGGGTCCTTGTGAAGCTCAAATGAGGTAATGAATGAAAAAAATGTAAACACTAGGGAAACAAATAGGAAAAATGAATGAGGCAGCCTCTTTTCCCAAGGAATGTACACATTCTAATTAGAGGAGACCATTCCTAGGTATTAGTTGGATAGCTAAGTTGCACAGTGGTTAGAGCACTGGACTTGGAATCAGGAAGACTCATCTTTGTGAGTTCACATCTGGCCACAGACACTTATTCCTATGTGATCCTAGGCAAGTTACTTGACCCTGTTGGCCTCAGTTTTCTCCTCTGTCAAATGAGCTGGAGAAGGAATTGGCAAGCCACTCTGGTATCTTTGCCAAGAAGACTCCAAATGGGACCATGGAGAGTTGGATACAATTGAAATGACTGAACAACGACAACTCATATAAAAGTTTATCTGCAAGGTGAAGTCAAGAAGCATTTATTAAGCATTTTCTATATTGCAGGCACTGTGTTAATAATAAGTACTGGGGATACAAAGAAAGGGAAAGAACTTAAGCTCATAGTCTAATGGGAGCGACAATATGCAAACAACAATGGCGGATGGAAAGACTTGGAAATCTTAAAGAGTGCAAGAAACATTGGAAAATAGGAAGACCCAGAAGTTCTTAAGGGGTATTGGCAAGTCAGATGGCATCACCCAGGGGTTGAGAGGGCAGAGTGGCAGGACAGATGATGGGCTACGGGTCTTCCATTTCCCTGGAAGGCTTATAGTTGACTCCTAATTCATCAAGAGGTATGAACAATCATGTCACTCCTCCCACTGGCTACCTTGGTGGAGATCATGGTGTTAGGGGCAAACAGAAGGCTAGGGGGAAGTCTGAGGCACCCTTCTTTCCCCAAACTTTGTTTTAAAATTCTATTGATCTAATTTAAGCCTCACAACTCTGCTAGGAAGAATCAAAATTCTCCTTGTAATTCAAAGCTCATCTTGAGGAACCTACCTGTCTCTTAATGTTTTCCAGCCCATACCCTAGCTCTCCCAATAAGCTTTCCTTGTATTGGTTCCATAGCATTCAGCAATAAATTGTAATCTGAATTGTTAGTTGGGTCTCCCCTTTCAGCTTTAGAGTGCTCATCCTGGTCCTGACTTTCCTCCTCCATTCCTCTCTTCCTCCCCATTGGTGAGTGCCTCATATCTAGGCTAGCTCCAGCCATGCTTCACTTGGCATCTTCTTGCCAGCCTTCCCACTCTCAGCCCCTTATTTCTAGTCTTGGAGATCTAAAGGGAGCAATCCAGCCATGGCTACTGGAAAGGGTGTGGCGATCTATTCCACTCACCATCCCTCTGATTTCACTAAACATCTCTAGTTGGTCACCACTCCCCTATTAGAATGGAAACTCTCTGAGTGTAGGGATCAAAGGATTATAGATTTAGAGCTTGAAGGATGATCTCCAAAGTCATCCAGGTCTACCTCCTCAGTTTACAAATGAGGAAGCTAAGACTTGGAGGGTCTGTGGCTATCTCACATTTTGTATTTGTATCTCTAGTGCTTACTGCAGTTCTGGGTAGAAAGAATGTGCCTAATAAAGGATTTTTCATTCATTTATACATGCATGAATACACTCTCCAACTAGAGCAGAGACAGGACATACATAGCAGCCTCCTTTCTGAACTTCTTCCAACCCTGTTCTGATAATCCTAACCAACTCTGCGGGGTTGGGAACCACAGAATAATAGAATATAAGAGCTTAGAGAGCCCTTAGAACTCAGAATGTCAGAGCTGAGAGGGGCCTTAGAACAGAGAATGTCAGAGCTGGAAGAGAGCTTAGAACAGAGAATGTCAGAGATGGGAGGGATCTTAGAACAGAGAATGTCAGAGCTGGGAGGAACCTTAGAACAGAGAATGTCGGAGCTGGGAGAAAGCTTAGAACAGAGAATGTCAGAGCTGGGAGAGCTTTTAGAACACAGAATGTCAGAACTGGGAGAGACCTTAGAACAGAATGTCAGAGCTGGGAGAGCCTTTAGAACACAGAATGTCAGAGCTGGGAGAGACCTTAGAACAGGGAATGTCAGAGCTGGGAGAGACCTTAGAACAGAGAATGTCAGAGCTGGGAGAGAGCTTAGAACAGAGAATGTCAGAGCTGGGAGAGATCTTAGAACAGAGGATGTCAGAGCTGGGAGAGTTCTTAGGACATAGAATGTTGGAGCAGGGAGAGTTCTTAGAACAGATAATGTCAGAGCTGGGAGAGACCTTACAATACAGAATGTTAGAGCTGGGAGGGACTTTAGAGCCTAGAATGCCAGAGTTAGAAGGACTTTAGATCACAGAAGGTCACAGCTGGAAGGGCCCTTAGAACATAGAATATCAGAGCTGACAGGGTATCCTTTAGACGAGAGAATGTCAGAACTGAGAAAGATCCAGAACACAGAAACAGAACAGCTCAGAGGGGGCTTAGAACAAAGGATGTCAGAGCTAGGAGAGCCCTTAGAACTCAGATTATTCAGAGATGATTGGGGCATTAGAAATAATATTGTTAGACAGACTAATTTTGTGAATGGAGAAACTGAGTCCTGAAGAGGTAAAGTATCCCACTGAATAAGTGAGAGTCCAAACTTGAATCTAGGTATCCTTTCTCATTGGCTGGGTTCCTGACAGTGCTATAGAATTGAGGCTTGACTCTTTCTCAGGCTGGGGGTAGGGGGCTGCCTAGAGCAAGGCAGGAAGAGAGGGAGAACCTGGCCTTCATACTTCAGGCACCCTGAGCGAATCCAACAGTGATGGCAGTGACCCTGTTTTCAGCAAAAGGCAATTAACAAGGAATAGCCCTTCCCTACCATCTCTTGCTCCTCTGCTTCTCTCCCCTGCTCCCCTTCTGGAATGCCAGCAGCAGGTTATGTAATGCAGGGGGCCTTATGTAAGAGTGCAGCAGGCTTCCAGCCTTTCAGGGGAGCTCAGTGGACACTCCTTGTGGGGAGGAGAAGGCAGGCAAAAGAGGGGTGGTGTAGACTCTTTTTTGGGGGTGTAATCCTTAACCAAGTGCTCTAGAGGAGAGGGGTGGGGATGGAGGGGTTAAATTGAGGCACTTGAGAAGGACTGGTGGCCTTGGGGAGTGGAATGAGCTCTACACTTGAAGTCAGGAGAGGTCTGGGTTTGAATCCTGAATCTTCTACTTATTATGTGAGGGAAACTTAGCAAGTAATTTTCCCCTTTCTGGGTCTTAATTTCCTCATTTGTAAAATTTGGAGTTAGCAGCATGGTAGACCCTTTAAGGTTTACAAAATATTTTCCAGATATTATCTCATTTGATACTCAAAACCACCCTATAGGAAAGGTGTTATCATTCTCATTTTATAGTTGAGGAAACTGAGGCAGAAAGAGGGTAAGCGACTTGCCCAGAGTCACACAACCAGTAAATATCTGAGGCTGAATTTGAACTCAGGTCTCCCTGACTCTAGGCCCTGGCCTTTAAGGCACTGTACTGCCTTGCTGCCTAGAGAGTATAAGACTTATAGTCAGGAACACTTGAGTTTGAATCCTGCCTTAGGCAAGGCATTCCCCTCTCTCTCTGGACCTTAGTTTTTTTTTTTTTTTAATCTGTAAAATGGGCCCAATAGTCCTACCCAATAAAACAATATATAAAAATGCTTTTGGAGCCCTTTAAGTCCTATGAAAATGTGAGGTATTATGATGATATCTAAAGTTTCTTCTAGCTTTGAAGCCCAAGACCCTATGCATTTCTGAGGTTGTCAATGGATTTCATAAAAAAATCACTTGGAGTTCATCCCTTAAGAGATCAGGGCCCTTCTAGAACTATGGCAAATGTATAATGAGGGGGGTGCCCTGGGCCAGAAAGTGGAAAGTCCTGGTAGAGGATAGATGTCCTATGCTACCTTGGGTGCAGCAATTTCCCACCAGGAGCCTCAGTTTCTCTGTCTATCAAATGGAGAGATCAATTCCCATCCTTAGATTCCATAATGGTTTAAATGGAAAGGCAGATACGACTGGACTTTAGGGGATGTGGGAGGAGAGATAGCACATTGGCATTGTTCAGTTGTGCTCCCACTTGGCTGTGTATATGTTTTTCTCTTACCCAGGGATCCCACCTCCATGAGAGCAGACCTGCTGGAGCTCTACCCCAGCCCCCATGGTTCTGCCTGGGGAAATCACTGTCTGTGCTTCTCTGAGGAGAGGGTGATGCCCTTGGCAGGGGAATAGAGAGGCTTGAGTGGGGGGACAGGGGGAGGACCAGATGGTGGAAACAGCCCTGTTCCCCAGACCAGCTGCTGTCAACCTACTCAGCCCAGAAAAACTGGCCCCCACAGCCTTTCCCCTTCTCCCTCTCGGTTCTTGTAGAAAAGGTTCTCCTTTGGAGACGGAGGGTCGGGCATTATCCAATACCTGGCCCTTTCCTCAGCTCCTTCCCAGCCACTCATTTGCCTGATCAGCACCCTTTATGCCTTCTGCCCACTTTTAGTGGAACTGCAGATAAGAGAACTGCTAGTTCTTCACAGGATGCTCTCATGGAGAACAGATTCATGGGATGAGAAGATCTGAAGTTGGAACGGACCTTAAAGATGAATGAATCCAGCTAGAGAGAAGGGGCATGCCATGAGTTCATGGGTCATCTAGGACTAGAACCTAGGTGCCCTCACTCAGCCTAGAGCTTTTTAGCACTCCAGTGATGATATAGGAAGATTTAGAGGTAAAAGAAAATAAATCATTTTGGAAGGAAAGTAATTTGCCCAAATTCATACAGAGAGTAAAGATTTTCTGTTTACCTCCTTTGAATCTGAACTTGGGATACTTATCGTGCAGCCAAGAGCCAGGGTCCTCATTATCCTGACCCCAAGTGGGTCAGGTGAATAAAACCTGATCTTGGGGGGATATTAGCTAGTTGGGGACCCCTTCTCCCTCCTTTACTTCCTGAATACCAAATCCTTACCCTCCATCTGCCTTGTACCCTTTTCTGTTTCCCTTCAATAAATTTTAATAAGACTCAAGAACTGATTTAAGAATGAGGGGGAGAGAGGTGACTTTCTCTCCCCAACAAGAAGAGAACTCACAACCATAAGTCTTCAATAGATCCTTCTTAGAACCCAGCAGCCAAGGCTGGAGGCAGCTTTGGGGAAGGGGAGATATTATTCCCTGTTATCACCCTTTTCCCTTTATAGCAAACATCCCCCAATTTTACCATCTATTACAGGTGGGAATTTGAATCCAGGTCCTCAAACTCTAATCCAATTTTTTTTCCCCTTGCTGGGTGGATAGAGTACTGAGTCAGGAAGACTCATCTTGAGTTCAAATCCAGGCTCAGACATTACTAGATGTGTGAGTTATTTAACCTCGTCAAATAATCTGGAGAAGAAAATGGCAGACCACTCTTGTTCTCTTGCCAAGAAAACCCCAAATGGGGTCATGAAGAGTTGGAAAAGATTGAATAACAATATGACGCTGCTTTGTATTTTTAGAAGGATATGCTCTTTGGCCACCTTTCATGAGGAGGTGGAGGAGGGACAAGTTTGATACCCGGCTTTGCTGTTTCTCCCTTGTTTCCTGGGCCACCAAGATCATTCAGAAAGGGGAGGAGGCCATGCAGAACTAGGGAGATGTCCATCTCTCAGACTCATCCCCATCCCAGAAGGTACCGAGGCTCAGTTCATGGTTCACTTGCTGCTCTGGCCTTCAGAGCCCCCAGAGCTAAAAGCCAGCAGGAGGAAAGCCTGAGACTCAGATCATCTAGACCTTGGTCTGCACTCCGTAACTGCCTCAATGTAAATCTTCTCCTTTTGGGGGATCAGCTTTCTCAAATAATTCCTGTAAAGCGCTTTGAAAGCCTGAAGACTCTACATAGGGATCAGATTCCTTATTTGTTTCCTTCTAATCTTGCCAGTTCATCAATATTTTCTCCCAGAGTGGAGTCTCCCTCCACCAAAGTCTGAGATGCAACTCATTTGTAAGTTTCCTTCTTAAAGGAGATGCCAGGGGACACGGGAGGTAAGTGACTGTCCCCAGGTCACAAGGCTGGTCTGACACTCTCTGACCTGGCCAGTCTGCCTCTGGAGTCAGAGGATTGGGCTCAAAACCCCACCTGGGCTGAGGGGGTACATCGCAGAGTTGGTTAGCACCATTCAGGATTCAAACCCAGATTTCCTAGATCTACATTTTTCTATTACCATCATTCCTTCAAAGAAAGAGACACGATGAGCACATTTGAGTGGGGAGGAAGGGCTACCATCGGGATAGGGTAAATGAGCTGGAGAAGGTGATGGCGAACCACTCCAGTCTTTCTGCCAAGAAAACCCCAAATGGGGTCACAAAGAATCGGATATGCCTGAACAATAACCGCCATCTTGGACAAGTTACTTCTCCTGCTCAGGCCTCAGTTTCTTCATCTGTAAAAGGAGGCGGTTAGACTGGCTGGCTGTAGAGGTCTCTTCTAATCTATGCTAAACCTCATTATTGTGTGTGAAACCTAAAATGAACAGGGGGAAGGCAGGATGCAAACCGACCTAATCTCCAAAGATTCTTTTGGCTCTAATGTTCTATATTCTATATTTATGTCTACTAATCAAGGAAGAATAAAGGCAAAGTGGGAGAGGAAAGGAAGGAGGGAAAGAGAAAAAACTTAGAGCGTATATTTTTATGTGAAGCTCTGTGAAGCATTTCACATTTTCCTATGAGAAGCCTCTCCACATCTCTCCCACTTGTTAACCCTGTTTCTCTGCTCAATTACTGTGTTTTTGGTTATCGGGGTACATTTTGTATCTCCTCTGCAATTACTTTATTATTGTCTTTATTTCCTAGCTTCTGGCACATGGGACCATAGATTTAGAGCTGAAAGAGATCTTAGAAGCCATCCAGGGGGGACAGCTGGGTGGCCCAGTGGATGGAGAACCAGGCCTAGAGACAGGAAGTCCTGGGTTCAAATCTGACCTCAGACACTTTCCAGCTGTGTGACCCTGGGCAAGTCACTTCACCCCCATTGCCCCCTTACTACTCTTCTGCCTTAGAGCCAATACACAGTATTGACTTCAAGATGGAAGGTAAGGGTTTAATGAAAAAAAAAAAAGAAGCCATCCAGGCCTGCTGTCTCATTTGACAGATGGGGAAACTGAGGTAAAGGGAGGTTAAGGGACTTTCTCAGGATCATGAAGTTGATAAGTGTCTGAAGTAGGATTTGAACCCAGGTCTTCCTGATTCCAGGGGCAGTGCCCTATTTACCTTTTAATAACACTCTGGTGTGTAAGGTTGTTAGTCCTTATTGTAGGCACTGAAAGCCCTCTCTTAAGCCCTGGGGCTGGGGGAGGCTTAGATAGTGGTCTAACTCTCTGATGGAATTGGGGGAGAAGTCACTATTTTTCTGGGTCTTGTTTTCTCACTCTTCCTCCTTAGGAAGCCCCAGAAGACCAGTGACTGTGCTGAAAAGACTGATGGGAGTGGGCTGATTTAGTCCAAGACCCTGAAGCAGTTTCCCCTGCAGCTCTGACCCATCCAGTGCAGGTCCTGAAGAGTGGCAGCATCCAAGGCCTCCTCAATCTCCTTGACCTTCTTAACCCTTCGCTGCCGCCATATTTCCCTTTTGTTCAGTCCCACCTCCATTTGGACCTTGTAGTAAATGAGCTACTGCTGCCTGTAGTCCAAGCCATTCTGTTTCTCTGGTGAAGGTCTCTGCTGTGAATTTTACACATGAGGACCGTAGCTTCAGAGATGGAAGGGACTTCAGATGCCACCTAATCCTACTTCCTTATTTTACAGAGGGTAACATCACCTGCCCAGGGTCCTAGGAGATAGTACGAGGCAGAGGTGAGACTCCAGTTTGGGTCCACTAACTCTGAACCGAGGCCCCTTTCCCACCTAGAAGCCTTTGCTTCTTGGGATCTGAGGTTCAGAGTGGGGCTGGTATATCACAGAGTTGGATAGCCTCCTTCTGGATTCTAACCCAGATTTTCTAGATGTAAATTGTTCTGCTAGCCCGATTCCTTCGAAAATACCAGGAGCACATTTGAGTGGGGAGGAAGGGCTACCATCCAAATGGACTTAGAGGGGCTTGTGATGTAGATGCCAGTGCCTGCAGGGTCTACCGGGTTTCCCCCAAGACCAAAGAGCACCATCCCTGCCTTCTCTTCTGCCTGGAAGGTGTCCATGAGTCTGAGAGGAGGTGGTAGGGCCTTCAGTTGTCAGTATGGCTCTCCGAGTGGCATGATATGCTGTATTTTGGGTCAAAGTCCTCTGCAAAATGAAGGATCTGGATGAGATGATCTCTGAGGTTCCTTCCAGCTTTAAACTCTTCTGAACCTTTAGAAACATTTTCTCCCTCCTTCACTCCCTCTCTCTGGTGAGAAATTCTTTTATGAACTTTTCTCCTCTGGGATCCATTCTGAGGGCTATCTATCAAAGGAGACAAGAATGTAGAGGTGCAGGTCTGAGAGTGGGTCTCAGAGGGAGGGTGGGGAAGATTTCTGGACCCTTGACAGACCAAGTCAATTTGGTGCTTGGACTAGGATGGGGCAACTATCCATAAAATCAGGTCATAGTAGAATGGGGAGCTTAGGCCCTTTCTACTCTCTTTTCCTATGGAAACTGTCCATGGCCCTGGCACATGCTCTATTGCTCTTTCAAGTATTCTTCTGGGGGGAGCAGCTGGGTGGCTTAGTGGAGAGCCAGGCCTAGAGATGGGAGGTACTGGGTTCTTATCTGGCCTCAGAAACTTCCCAGCTGTGTGACCCTGGGCAAGTCACTTGACCCCCATTGCCTAGCCCTTGCCACTCTTCTGCCTTAGAACCAATATACAGTATTCATTCTAAGGTGGAAAGTCAGGGTTTAAAAAAATCAGTATTCTTCTGTAAAAAAAGGACCTGTAAAAAGCTCCTATCGCAGGAAGATGGGACCTAGTAGTGTAGAGTATATATTTTTCAATATGGGGAAGTCATAAAATTTTACATTGGCTAGAAAAGTGGGGTTTGTTTTTGTTGATGTTGCTGGCTAACATGTTGTTCATTCTTCATTTTTTAAAAACCTTTACCTTCCATCTTAGAATCAATAGGTATGAATTTCAAGGCAGAAGAATATAAAGACTAGGCAATTGGGATTAAGTGACTTGCCCAGGCTCAGAAGCTAGACAGTGTCTGAAGATAGATTTGAACAGAGGACCTCCCATAGTCTCCCCTTTTTTTAAACCCTTAACATCTGTCTTAGAATCAATACTGTATATTGGTTCTGTAAAGGGTAAAATTTGGGTTGAGACTGAATATAATTTTAATTGGTCACCAGGGATTTGATTTCTTAAATCCCAATGAAGCACTCAAGTCAGAATGGAATTTTATGGTGATTTATTTACAATAGGAGGAAGAATTTAAGAATGAGAGAGAGAGAGGAAAAAGAGTTAATTTAAACTGCTCTAACTCAGGCTGAGCCAGGCAGGAGTTCAAGGCTTTGGCCAAGGGGGCCTCCCCAGAGAGCCAAGGGAAAGGGGAGTCAGTCTTATCACTCACCACGTGACAGTCTCAAGGAAGCTGTCTGAGGGAGCTCTTCTAGGCTTGAGTTCCAGGGTCCACTCATGCCCAGGCCTCCCCACAGGAAGTGATGAGAACTCCAAAGGCCTTTCTCTACATTACTTCCTGCATCTCTCATGTGCCAATGGTTGCCCAAGCTTGGCTTAGGACATCCCAGGGGACAGTCAGTTGCTTCTGATTTGTCACTTGCTAGCACATAGCAGTGTAGGGTAGGTGTATACATTCCTGGGTGCTAGACTAAGCAAAATGGAGAAAATCTAAAAATCACAGTTCTAAGGCAGAAGAGTGGTAAGGGCTAGGCAATGGGGGTTAAGAGACTTGCCCAGGGTCACACAGCTGGGAAGTGTCTGAGGCCAGACTTGAACTCAGGACCTCCCATCTCTAGGCCTGACTCAATCCCCTGAATCACCTAGCTACCTCCTAGTCCTTTGTTTTGGAAGAGCACCAATAGCATCATGATGTTAGGGTCAAGGAGTGGCTTGTTGGTTCAGTATGATTTCAGAAAGCTCTACCACAGGTTGAGGGAATGTATTCCATTAGAACATATTGGCTAGCACATATAATAAAAGCAGGAATCTGGATCAGGGAAATGGAGGGTAAAAATCTTTCCTACTTGGCTAATATGTTTGACTTCATTTGCATGGCAATAAAAAAGAATTTGGAAGTAAATGGGTTTTCCAGTCCCACCTTCTACATGGCTTCTTTTTTTTCAGGAAGGAAAGACATCGCAAAACAAATTTGGGAGCCATAGGATATCCATCCGGTATTCAGTCGTGAGTTGCAGGAAATTTTCTAACCTCAAGTCAAATTGTTATCCAGGACCCGGACTTCAAAATGGCATCAGACACAGACAGCCAAAATCCAGTGTCTCTATTGCCTTTAGGATCAGATTCAAAATTCTGATACTTTCAAAGTTCTTCACAATCTGTCTCCCACCTACTTTTTTAGTTTAATTATATACTACTCCCCTTCACACACTCTTTGGTGTAATCAAATGGGCCTTCATGTTCCTCATACATGACATCCCTGCTTCCATTTTCATGGCTTTGCACATGCTATACCCTCATGCCTGCAATGTACTTTTTTTTTAAAACCCTCCCTTTTATCTCAAAATCAACACTGTGTATTGGTTCCAAGGCAGAAGAGCAGGAAGGGCTAGGCAATGGGGGTTAAGTGACTTGCCCAGGGTCACACAGCTGGGAAGTGTCTGAGACCAGATTTGAACTCAGGATCTCTTATCTCTAGACCTGGCTCTCAATCCAATGAGCTAACTCAATATTCCCTTTACAGTGCACTTCTAATCTCTTCCTCTTGGAATTCCTTGTTTCCTCCAAAGCTCAGGTCAAGTGTGACCTCCTTCGTGAAGACCTTCCTGATCTCTCCCCATTTTATTACCTCCTCTCATTTGCCATAGGCTTATTTTGTAGACAGAATGTAAACTTCTTGAGGGAAGTGACTGTTGTTTTTGTAGCCAAAACCCAGTGCCTGGCACATTAAACAGATGCTTAATAAATGTTTATTGATGGTTTGAAGATTAGACTCAATCTTAGTCTGAGAGGGCTTTCCACTGGCTTTCACCAGCTTCCCTTCATCACATTTGGTGACTCATAGCCCCAGAGACTATGTGCTAAATCAGAGAGGCTTTCTTGGCGTCACATCTTAGGAGGTAGGAGCAGAGAGTCAATAGATGGTCCTGAAGAACTGAAGTCCAACAGATGGTAGCAGAGAAAAACTTGACAACCAGAGCTGCTCAGCATAAACAGTGTGATGCCTAGTGGATACACAGTCTGGTCAGAGATGTGAGTTACCTGGCAATATCTGCACCCTGGCCATATGCTTCTCTACATATTCTCTACATCTTCTGGTCACAGAAGTTCCTCCTAGGCTCCCTTCATTCGTGCTCCCTGGCCATGTGTGTTTCCCACATTTGTACCTTCTTTGAATGTTTCCTGCTCTCTACATAAGTGCCCTATCCCTTCTGGCTCTTTGGTAAGACATAGGATCATTAAAAGAGAAGATCTTTGTTTGTTACCTTATTTTCCATGCTGCTTGGTTAAATGTCTTTTTTTTTTTCCTGAAGAAATCTGTCCTCTGGATGACTGTGAAAAGTAAACACTTTGATGGGGGCTCATGCTGTGAATGGTTACTGACTCACAGAGAGCCTTGAACTTAGAGTAGCTTTTACTGGGTCTTGGGGAAGAGACCTTGTCTAGGTACTAGACTAAGTTTACTTAAATTATTCTGACATCCAAACTAGACTCTCACTGGTTTGCTATCCAGTCTCTGCCTTTTCTGCCGCCTCTCTGAGAATCAGGGGCAGAGCTGAGACTAGAACCCAAACATCTGAATTATAGACTCAATACAGAAATACACTCTTCCTCCAATTATTTTTCCTCTCTTAGCCTTAGTTTCCACATCTGTAAAAGGGGAAGAGTAATCCTTGTCTCATCTATGTTATATAGCATTGTGGGGAGGAGTCAGTGAGAACATAGAAATAGTTTTGAATTAAAAGAATAAAAAAAATTAAAAGAAAAAAGAATAAACAAATAAACAAAAAAAGAATTAAAAGAATAAATAACTCACATTTCAGTGAGGGATTGTTCTCACTGTCCCCCAGAAGGAGGCAGCCCAGACCCATTCTTCTCAGGATGTCCATAGGATCAGAGGGTAACAGACAGGGATGTCTCAGTCAAATAGAACTTTGACTAGAATTGGTGTCAATCAACAAACATTTATTAAATACTTAACATGGATAAGAATACTTAGCATCTATAGCTTTAATGGTTTACAAAGCACTTTCTTTATATAGAATATCATTTTGATCATGTATAGCCACTGTTCTAGGTCCTGGGCATCCGAAGATATAAGTGAGAGAGTTACTGCTTGCAGAGGACTTCCATCCTATTAAGAGAGAGAACACACATAAATGTAAATATAAACAAATAAAAATAATAAATTAAAATTTAACTAAATAATAAAATAAATAAAAATAAAACCCAAGATATAAATCTTCACAGGCATATTATGTTCAAGGTGGAAGGAGACCTAGAAGATTAAAATATATATTTTTAGAAATATTTCTTAGAATATTGATGATGAGATTTTTAGAATTTAGAATATCAGAGCTAGAAGGACCTTTAGAACCTACAATGTCAGATCTGGAAGGGCACTTAGAACACAGGATACCAGAGCTGGGAGGGCTCTTAGAACATGGAATATTAGATCTGGGAGGGATCTTAGAACAGAGAATGTCAAAGCTGGGAGGACTCATAGAAAATATCAGAGCTGAGAGGGATCTTAGAACCCAGAATGTCAGACATGGAAGGGGCCTTTGAGTTGAGAGTTGAGTTGAGTTGAGAGGCCATTAAAGCTCATTTAATCATATGGATACCAAATTATCCTACTCTTGAGGCCACCATCTTATTGTAGTGTGACTTGATTTTGTCTGTTCCAGTAACTTTGAAGAAAAGAAAATCTAGACCAAACTAAGAAAATTCCTTGAACGATAGGTGGAGAGGGAGCCCTTGGGTCAATATTCGTTCCTACCAGCTTTGGAAGAGCCCAGAGATGATCCCATAAGATCTCATATATAGAGAGGAAAACTATATATAATATATAACCCTAACCCTATATATATATATATACATATACATATAAAACCTGTATACTATATATATGTATGTATATATATATATATATAGTATAGAGGAAACTCTCTTAGAAATGTAAGATAGAGGAGCAGCTAGGTGCTCAGTAGATAGTCAGGTCAAGGGTTGGGAGGTCCTGGGTTCAAATCTGCCTTCAGACACTTCCTAGCTGGGTGATTCTAGACAAGTCACTTAACTCTAATTACTTACCCCTTATCACTATTCTGCCTTGGAATCAATATTTATTTAATACTAATTCTAAGACAGGAATTAAGGATTAAAAAAAAAGAAATCGAAGATAGGTTTGGAGTTAAGAGGGACCTAATTATTTTATAGATGAGGAAACTGAGGCACAGTGAGTTTTTTCAGAGTGATGGAACTGGGGTTTTTGAGCCTAAATTCTCTGACTTCAGACCCAGCATTCTTTTCTCTGCACCTTGCTGCCTCTCAAGATATTCTTTCACCCCCACATACATTTTTTGTATCCCCAAACTTAAGCTTTTTATATCCAGTGTTTTCATGGAGAATAGAGAGGTGGCTAGGAGTAGGGGGAGTGAGTCACTCATAGCCCACTGAGGCTAGAGCTAGCTCATTATCTCGACCCTCCCAGCTGATTACTAGAGTCTTATCTCCCAGGAACACCTTGTGATGTCTCTGACTCTGAGGGGAAGGAGGCAGAACAGCTGGTGATGTTTGCTGATGATGGATAGGAGAGCAAAGTCAACTTTATGTCTCACCTTTGTTAACTCTGGAAGAGATCCCGAGGGTGTGGTGTCTTGTCCTTCCCAGCATCTAGCACAAACTGGGTTCCTGTGTGTTCTTATATGTATGTGTGGGATGCCTGACATGTCTGTTCTCCTGCACAAATGAGGTATGGGGTGGTGGACTTAGGAGACTTGGGTTTGGGGTCTGACTTTAATGTAGGAGATAGTTGGTGAAGTGGATGGAGCACTGGCCCTGATTTCAAATCCCACCTCACACCCTTACCAGCTGATTGATGTTAGGCAAGCCACTTTAAGTGCTGTTTGACTCAGTTTCTCCATCTGTCAAAGTGATAATATCCTCCCAGGATTATTGTGGGAATAAAAGATATTTATTAAGTACTTAGTTCAGTGCCTGATATGCAGTAGGTGCTATGTGAATGTTAGTTATTATTATTATTAATAACAGTTATCAACTTAGGAAGAGATTTCTCTATTCTGTGATTTATATATTAATCTGTATTGAACTATGTACATATATATATAATAGATATTGATCTATAGGAATAATAGTTCACATTTATTTATTTTAAACCCTTACGTTCCATCTTAGAATCACTTCTGTGTGTTGGTTCTAAGGCAGAAGAGTAAGGACTAGGCAATGAGGTTTAAGTGACTTGCCCAGGGTCACAGAGCTAGGAAGTGTCTGAGACCAGAATTGAACCCAGGACCTCCCATCTCTAGGTCTGACGCTCAATCCACTGAGCCACTCAGCTGCCCACAAAAGGTCACATTTATAGAAGCCTTACAAATCACCCTGTGCTAAATTAGGTAGTAGTAGTATCTATATAATAATTTTTTTTACTGTCACTGACAATGCATTTATTTTATTTTATGTTTTGCAATCCTATGTACTTTATTTTATTTATTATTTTATTTTTTGAATTGAACAAGAAATTTATTTAATTAATTACTTTAGAATATTTTTCCATGGTTACATGATTCATGTTCTTTCCCTCCCCTCCCCTCTGTAACCAACATGCAATTCCACCGGGTTTTACATGTGTCATTGATCAAGACCTATTTCCATATTATATAATCATTTAAAAAAAAAACCCGTACTTTGCGCTCAAAGAAATAATGAACTGGAGGAATTCCATGTGAACTGGAACGGCCTCCAGGAAGTGATGCAGAGTGAAAGGAGCAGAGCCAGGAGAACATTGTACACAGAGACTGATACACTGTGGCACAATCAAACGTAATGGACTTTTCCATTAGTGGCGGTGTAATGATCCTGAACAACCCAGAGGGATCTATGAGAAAGAACACTATCCACATTCAGAGGAAAAACTGTGGGAGTAGAAACACAGAAGAAAAACAACTGCTTGATCACATGGGTCGAAGGGATATGATTGAAGATGTAGACTCTGGGTGAACATCCTAGTGCAAACATCAACAACACGGAAATAGGTTCTGATTAAGGGCACATGTAATACCCAGTGGAATTGCACACCAGCTATGGGAAGGGCGGGGGGTGGGAAGGGAGGGAAATAATGTGATTCTTGTAACCAAGGTATAATGTTGTAAATTGATTAAGTAAATAAATTAAAAAAATAAAAATAAACAAACAACTCCCCCCATACTTTCTGTTTTAGAATCAATAGTGATTCTAAAATCAATATTGATTCTAAAACAGAAGAACAGTAAGGGCTAGTTAAATGAGATTAAGTGACTCGCCCAAGGCCTTATAACTAGGAAGTATCTAAAGTTGGATTTGAACCCAGGACCTCCCCTCTCCAAGCTTGGCTCTCTATCTTCTGAGCTGCCTCGCTGCCCTCAATACAATTATTTTTACAGATGAGGGAAAGGAAACTCAGAGAAATGAATGAATGAACAAGTTATTTAAATACTCAGTTATGTGCCAACACCATGCTAAGTGCTAGAAGTGCAAATAGGAACACAAAGATTGCCCCTGACTCCAAGAAGCTGTGTATAGGCAGAAGAGTGGTAAGGGGTAGGCAATGGGCGTCAAGTGACTTGCCCAGGGTCACCCAGCTAAGAAGTGTCTGAGGCCAGATTTGGACCTAGGACCTCCCATCTCTGGGCCTGGCTATCAATCCACTGAGCCACCCAGCTGGCCCCGCCCTTTTTAAAAGGAGTTCTTTTAAAATTTAAATTCTTAAATTTTTGAAAAATTGTATCTTTATTTTATTCCAGTAACAAATTTATACATAAGTTTTCCTTTCCTTAATAAGAATTACATAATTCATGTTGTCTCCCTCCCTTCTTCACTCCTCCCTCATGGAGCTGACAAGCAATTCCACTGGGTTTTGCATGTATTATCTCTCAAAACCTATTTCCAAATTGTTCATTTTTGTAAGAGAATAATCTTATAAAATTAAACCCCCAAATCAGATACCCAAATAAACAAATGATCAATCATATGTTTTCTTCTGCATTTCTACTCCAGCAGTTCTTTTTCTCTATGGAGATAGAATTCTTTTTCTTAAGTCCCTCAGAATTGTACTGGATCATTGCATTGTGATTAGTAGCAAAATCTATCCCATTTGATCATGCCACATTATTTCAATTACTGTGTACACTGTTCTCTTGGTTCTGCTCATTTCACTCTGCTTCAGTTCCTCTTTCTTGTTCTTGCTGAAATCATCCTGTTCATCAATCTTTATAGCACCATCCATCACCATCATATGCCACAATTTGTCCAGCCTCAGTTTCCAATTCTTTGCCACTACAAAAAGTGCCGCTATAAATATTTTGTATTGTGTTGTAATTGTAAATTGTAAAACTGGGTCCATCCCCATTTCTTATTATCTCTTTGGGATACAGATTCTCACTCTGACATTCTGTGTTCTGAGGCCCTTTCCATCTCTGATATTCTGTATTCTAATCCCTCTTTCACCTCTGAAATTTTATATTTATATATATTTATATATTATTTATATTTATATATTTATATTCGAAGGTCCTCCTAGTTCTGACTCTATGCTATGACATTCTGTGTTCTAAGGAGTCTCCTTGTTCCTACTTTCTCTGTCCTAAGGCATCTCCCAGTTCTGATGTCTCTCAGTCTCTAAGTCTGTCATGTTTGGAAATGTTCATAAAAATTTCAACAGGCCTTTTGCTATTGTTGCTGCTGGCTGGAGGGTCCTTTTTTTTATTGTTTCCAAAATGACCGTTGGCTGTGATCGTGAGAGGTGAGCCCAAATCTGTAGTCAAGAGCTCATTCATGCCTGGCTCTGGGTTCTTTGACCTACCCATTTACTGCTCCACCCCACCTCTGTAGGAGTTCCAGAGTTCCGAGATCAAAGCTTCTTTCCAGCTTCTACCTGACCCCCTTGATGCAGGGGGAACTTCTTTATCTGCCCATCTGCATCAGAGCAACTTCTCTCAGAGATGGAGACTCCCAGGAGAGATCACAGGATTGCCAGGGACCTCAGTGGCCTTCTAGTCCAACCCACAGCCCCAAAGGATCTCCTTTACAGCATGGTAGGGCCAAAGGACTTGATGACTAATCTAAATCCAGTGACACCCCCACCCCCTTCCACCAAACAAGTGCTATCTCCTTCATAGTTCTTTCTTGTCCCACACCATTCCCAAGAACTTCCCTCTTTCCCTCTAGATTGACAACTGGTGAGACTGACAGCTAAGGGGATTGACAGGTCTCTTCATGAGATTAAAGTTCCCTAACAAATCTAATCAAAACAACTTCAAGCTGAAAAAGGGAGCAGGAGGGAAAAAAAAAACTGCCTACATCTCTCTACCAACCTAGATACTAGAGAAAGGAGCAGCAGTGTAGGCAGAGAAGCAGCCAGGATGCCCAGAAATTCACAGGAGATGAAATGCAAAAATAATAGCTGGTAAAAAGTCAGGGCCTCAGACATGTCTAGAGACAAATGCTCAAAGTAGGATTATATGCAGGGTGAAATAGTCTCTCCTGGTCCCTAGATATCTCAATACGAAGACCACATAGGCTCCTCACAGAGCCTCAGTGGGCTGAGATCTATGCCCCATCTCAGGAAGGCAGAGGTGAAAGGTGAGGCCAGGCACCAAATAGCATTGTGAATTAAGGAGACATTTGTGTGAAGTTACCCTAAGGATTATAGTATCATATGGAGGTTCCTGCTTAAACACAAGGGAAGGAAGGAAGGAAGGAAGGAAGGAAGGAAGGAAGGAAGGAAGGAAGGAAGGAAGGAAGGAAGGAAGGAAGGAAGGAAAGAAGGAAGGAAGGAAGGAAGGAAGGAAGGAAAGAAGGAAGGAAAGAAGGAAGGAAGGAAGGAAGGAAGGAGGGAGGGAGGGAACGAAGGAAAGAAGAGAAGGAGGGAGGGAGAAAAGGAAGAAAGGAGGAAGGAAAGATGGAAGAAAGAAAGGGAAGAAAGAAAGAAAGAAAGGAAGGGAGAGAGGGAGGGAGGGAGGAAGAGAAGAAGGGTAGAAGGAGGAAGGAAAGAAGGAAAGATGAAAGAAAGAAAGGGAAGGAGGAAGGGAAAGAGGGAGGAGGGAATGAAGAAAGGAAGGAAGGGAGGAAGGGATGAAGGGAAGAAGGGAAGGAGGAACAGAGAGAGAAAGGAAGGGAGGGAGGAAGGAAGGAAGGAAGGAAAGAAGGAAAGAAAGGAAGGAAGGAAAGAAGGAAGGAGAGGAGAGAAGGAAGCATTTACTAAGTGCCTATGATGCATTAGGCATTATTAAGTATTTTACAATTATTATCTCATTTGATCCTCAGACAAAACAACCATGGGAGGCAGATACTATTGTCAATCTTATTTTACATGTGAGATAAGTGGTTTGTCAAAAGTCACAAAGGAAGGGTCTGAGTCAGGATTTGAACTCAAGTCTTTGATCCCAGGCTTGGTATTTTGTCCACTCAGGAGGTTTTCCACCTTGATTCCTATTTAGAGAGGATTACTGGAGAAAGAAACAGGACTCATATTGTCACTGGAGTTTTCGATAGATCATTGGGACAGAAGAGAAGTTTGGGAAACAGACCACAAGCTTGATATAGAGACATGACATGATAATGGGGCAGGGGTGGAGGATAGATAAGTGATTTTAATTATCCAGGCAACGCTGGTGTTTTTTCTCTCTGCCAAAAGCAGAGCAACTCACAATGTAAAATCTTGCCTTAATGAGAATTTTGTCCTTCAAAAAGTGGAGGAGACAACACAAGGGACTTCTATTCTGGAACTAATTCTTGCCAACCAGGAAAAACTAGTTATTTGGGTAGAAATGAAGGGAACCGTTGGGATTGGTGGCCATGCCATTTTATAATCTGTGATAGAAAGGGGAAGAGGAATGGTCAAAGGCTGACAGGACTTTCGATTTTTTTTTTTTTTAAGAACAGATTTTAAAGGATTTAGAGAACGAATAAATTGGATCCTAGGGAATAAATTTCTGTAGGAGAGGCTGGCTTTTGGTGGATGAGAAGTTATGAAGAATAACATTTTGAGGGGACAGAGAAAATTCTGATGAGTCCTTCCTACTTGCTTGAGGATACGCACAGGAAATTCATCAGCCACCTTCGATTTTAAAAATATGTATACAGAAGAAGGAAACCAGTGGAAGTAAATAGGGAATGACTGTAAAAGTGTGACATAATTCTCCAAGAATAAAATCCAGAGAGCTATAGCTCAGAATGAGCTGAGGCTAGCAAAGAAAATGAACAAATGGGTAAAAGAAGAGGATCATGGGAAGAAGAGGACCCTTTATTGGAGTGCCCAGAATAATGATTACAGACATGTCATGGAAGCCACATTTTGGAAAGGTCATTGATAAATTAGGGAGCCCACAGAGGAAGGCCCAATCAAAGGTCTCAGGCTTGGTGGAAGGAGCTGAGGATGTTTATCTAGAGAAGATTGGGGCAGGTGGAGCATGCCATCTGCCTTCAAATATATGAAAGACTGTCATGTGAAAGAGATTAGATTTGTTCTTGGCCCCAGAAGGCAGAACCAGGAGCAACGAGTGTAAACTGCAATGAGACAAATTTAAGTTTTATTTAAAGAAAAAACTTCCCAATAGAAAGACCTAATTAGAGATGGAATGAGTTGCCCCAAGAGACATTGGACTCTCTCGTATCTGAGGTCTTAAAGCAAAGATTAGATGACCACTTGTTGGCTAGCTATCACCAAGTATATATTAAGTGCCTATGTTGTTCGGAGCACTCTATCAGCATCTGGGGATGCAGAGAAAAAGGAAGTAATCCTTGCATTCAGGGAGCTTACATTCTATAAATAAATAGACATATAAATGAACATAAGGGGGCAGCAAGGTGACTTAGTGGATTGAGAGCCAGGTCTAGAAATGGGAGGTCCTGGGTTCAAATCTGACCTCAGACATCCTAGCTGTGTGACCCTGGACAAGTGACTTGACTCCCATTGCCTAGCCCTTACCACTCTTCTGCCTTGGAACCAATAAACAGCATTGATTCCAAGACAGAAGGTAAGGGTTTCTTTAAAAAAAAAGTTTTTGAAAAGGGGGGCAGCTGGGTAGCTCAGTGGATTGAGAGCCAGACCTAGAGACAGGAGGTCCTGGGTTCAAATGTGACCTTAGACACTTCCTAGCTGTGTGACCTTGGACAGGTCATTTAACCCCCATTCCCTAACCTTTCCTGCTCTTATGCCTTAGAACCAATACATTGCATTGATTCTAAGATGGAAGGTGAGGGTTTAAAAAAATAAATATAAGATAGAGATGAAATAAATACATTGCACTTTGTAGATCATAGGATTACAAAATCACAGAGCTAGAAGCAATCTTGGAAGGAATCTCCTGCTTGTACCTGAACAAGGATCCCTTCTGTTAAGAAGCCTAAGGCAAGGGCTTAAAAAGAAAAGAACCTATTGTTAGAGAGGGGAAAAAAAGGGAAAAAAGAACCAGAGTCTGTTTCCAATCAAGATTGTGTAACCTGTGTGTGTGGGGTGGTGGTGGTGGTGGTAAGGTGGGCAAACCTTCTCCAATTTACACAGATTTGGGAATGACTTCACCGAGGAACTCTGAGATTCCTTAAAAAGCCAGGCTACAAGCATAAGACATGCATGGAAGTATGACACCAGATTGAACATGATAGTCCACAAACATTTACTAAATTCTGTGTGCCATGAATTGTGCCAAGTACTTGGGATACAAATAGAAGCAAAAAAGACAGTTCCTGCCCTCAAGGAGCCCTTATTCTAATGGAGAAAGCAAATATAAAAAGGAGATGAAGATAGTGGGGAAAGAGATGAAATGACTCTGGCCTGGGAGTTCTCCTTAAATGGAAGGAACCAATGGAATCAGAAGAAGGGGCTTCAAGGTGAGGGTACTTCTGGGGCGCCAATTCCAGAGCTGGAATGATCTTCCAGAAGGAAGAGGTTTCTGAGGCATGGTAGAGAAGTCCCAAGTGCAGCCTTGTGAGAAAGAAAGGCATGGCTGTCCCCAGGGTCCTCCTTAGGAGGCTTTGAGAGGATCCATCCAATCAGAGGGAGAGGAGGAAGCCAGACAACGTGATGGAAGATGCTCTGGTTGAGAGAGATCAGTTGGGTGAGGAGAATCAAGAAAACCTTCATGTGGCAGGTGGCATCTGAGTGAACTTCTTGAAGGAGACGAAGACGGAATATTTCAGGCTTGGGGGTGGTGGGGTGGGCAGCCTGCTATAATTCCTGGAGGTGGGAGTGTAGTGTGATTCTGTGAGTCAATTGTCCTTTTCCTTTTAAAGCCATATAGTAGGTTGGAATTCAGTACCCAGACTAACCAACTTAAGATTCTTGAAGGATTGAAGCAAATGGTTTATTAAACTCTGATCTTACTACTTTCCCACTTTAGTGGAGCCCTGTGTGGTATAGACAAAGGGCATTGATTTAAGTCTGGACTTAAATCGCAGTTAAAAAATTTCAGTTCTGCTAGGATTGTTGTGATTCTTGGGAAAATGTTGGTTTTTCTACCCTAATCTTGTTCTGTCCATAAAACTGTCCTTGCTTTAGCTGTGTCCCTTACTTCTCTTCTTTTTGCCCTGTCTCTTCTCTAATCTCTTCTTCTCTACATCTGAATCTTCTCGAAGCTTCAATATTTGACAATTTCAGTTTCCTAGCTGGTGATTGTCTTCCTGCCTATGACTTCATGGATGGTAAACCAGTCAGAGACAGAGACAATTGAATGGGATTCCACTTCTCCCTAGAAAAATCTGAGCTGCATAAAAGCCAAGGAGGGAGATGAATCCAGGATCCCCAATGAGAGATTAGTGTAAAGATGTATCCAAACCTGGGAACAGCTTTCACCAGACTGAATTGCAAAATTTAAGAGTTGGAAGGAAGAGATCTTAGGGATCACTCAGATCAATCTATGTCCAAAAGGAATCTTGATGAGGGCAATCCTAACAACTGGCCATCTGACATCTGTTTGAAGACCTCCAAGAAAGGGGAACCCATTGCCCTCATAGGACAGCTCTCAGTAATAGGAAGTATTTCTTATATCAAGTCTCAGGACTTTTAGTTCATATATGATCTACTAAGAGAAAAGGAGAGAAGTCTTGGGACTTCCTTCCCTTTGAAGATCTATGGCTCCAAGAAATGTTTCTCCTAGTTAAAGGGAATGAACTCTGTGATCTGGTGAGTTTCCAAAGGTAAGAAGAGAGAGCCATGGGAATCCAAGAATCTGAATCTGAATCCGGACTGAGTCTTGTATATCAACACTCTGAGAAGCGATTGACTTTTAAGAGTGACCCTGTTGACTCAGATCAATGGAAGCTGGCCAGGACTCATCCAGCTTCTGTGTCACATCTGTATATGAACTTGGTGGAATCATTACTTTGAAGGAACTGAGTTATGTTGAGCCTAATCATCTCACATCCTCCCTTTCCCCACCAAGGAGATATAGGAGAGAGAATCCCCTGCGATATTGGGGAAAATGTTTCTGTGCTGTCTTCAAAGTAAATATTCCTTGGTAAAAGCTAATTGACATGAATGGCTAAATGGAACTGATCCATCAGTCACTAGTAGCCAGGATAGGGGGGAATTCAGCCAGTGGGGGCTCAAGCCAATGACATTCATGAAGAGAGAACTCTGAACCCCTTTAAGTATCTTAGAACTCTAAGGGGGCACAGTTTAACAGCCTGACTCAGAGAGAGGGGGTCAGAGCAGACAGTACATGTTGGACATTGTGTGTGTGAGTGTGTGTGTGTGTGTGTGTGTGTGTGTGTGTGTGTGTGTGTGTGTAATTTCTATCTGTTGATCCTGGGTCAGCCCTCTGGAGTCAGACAGCAAAAAGTTAATCCATTCTCCACATGTCAACCCTTCAAATAGTCAAAGACACTTCCCAGCTGTGTGACCCTGGGCAAGTCACTTAGCCCCCATTGCCTAACTGGTACCACTTCTGTCTTGGAAACAATACATAATATTGATTCAAAGGTGGAAGGTAAGGAACGTAAAAAACAACAACAACAACATCCCCAAACAAATAATCAAAGGTAGCTATTATATTTCCCTGGAATTTTCTCTTCTCTAGGCTAAATATACCTTGTTCCTTCAAATGATGCTTATATGACATGAAATCAAGACTCTTTTCCTTCTTACATGCCCTCTTCTGGGCACTTTCCAGATTGTCAATGCCCTTCTTCAACTATGTTGTCTAGACTTGAATATAGTATTCCAGATGAGGTCTGAGATATACAAAGCACAATGGTACACTCTCCTATTCATAGAAACTTCTGCTTCTCTAAATGTAGTCCAATGTTACGTTAGTTTTCTGCTGATTCACACTGAGCTTGCAGTCCACTCAGACTTCCAGATCTTTTTTAGAACAAAGGCTGCTTTATGCCACTCATACTCAGCAGATTTTTACAAATACCCAAGTATAAGAATTTAGCTTTGCCCCTGCTAACTTAAGCATATTATATTCAGCTCTAGTGGATTCTCTCATCCACTGTGTTGCCAATCCCTCCCAGCTTTGAGTCATCAGCAAATTGGTTGAGGGTGCCATTTTTGCCTTTCTCCAAGTCACTTATAAAAAAGTGACATAGCATAGGGTCAAGTACTCCACTAGAGACTTCCTTCCATTTTGAAATGAAAGCAGTGTGGATTCCCACCTCTAACTGTGGCCTTCACCACTGTGCTCAAGGTCTTCTTGGGGATATCCCCGGTTGTATTCCTTTTTGGATGTTCTACATTCTGCTTTGAATGTGTTAGTCCTGGTCTACCTTGAAGTCATTGGCTTCCCTCATTGGTGTGTGGAAGCCAGCTCAAGCAGGCTAGTAGGCTAGTGAGAGCTGATTGCTAATGGATATCAGCAGTTAAATGGAACTGGTTCATGTGTCATGAGCACCTAGCAATAGAAGGACCATAGCCAGTGGGGGCTCGAGCCATATTGGAAATAGGCAGATACTACAAATCAGGGCTTGAGTTCTTGTTTTATTGATTGTTTAGACTTAAGAAAATGAAGTCAAAGGTGTTACTCACAAAGATGAGCTTTAAAATTGTTGGGCATTTTTTCCTCTGGAAAGCTGGTCGTAAAACATTTACTATCATATCTCTGGGCACTGTTTTGAAGGTTAGTTAATGCTTCAACTAATAACTATGCAGAATAAGCAAATTGACCTGAGCTCTTGGGATGATAGAATTAGAACTAGAAGGGATTACAGAGGTAAAGTCTTCATTTTACAGAGGAGGAAACTAAGTCTCAGAGAAGTTTTTTAAAAAATTTTATTTAATTAGATGATTTAGTCTTAGAGAAGTTTTAACCAAGGTAATATAGCTGTTAGGTTGAGGAGCCAAGATTCTAAGCCAAGCCACATGACTCCAATTCCAGAGCTCATTCCATTTCACTTAACAGAGAGATACATCCAAGAAAATGAATGGAATCAAGAAAATTGTCAGATAGTGAAATTAAAGCAAAGGGAAAAGTTAAAGCTGACTGAAGTTTTGAGCCTATGTGCTATGGGGGAAGTTGGGAGAAGGGAGGAGGTGAAGACAAAATGGAAGTCTTTGAGATCCCTTTCCTTAAATTCTTTTTTTTAAGTCCTCAGTTTCTGCCATAGCATTATTTCTAAGAAAGAAGGTCAACGAAGGATAAATAATTGAGGTTAAGTGACTTGACCAGGGCCACCCAGCTAGGAAGTATCTGAGGTCAGATTTGAACCCAGGGATTTCTGACTCCAAGCCTGGCACTCTATCCCCCAAGCCACCTAGCTGTCCCCCTTTCCCCTTATTGTTAGAGTGAGAGTAAAGAAGAAATCTCAGTTGATAAACACACACACACACAACTCTCATATTACTTGAGATCATATACTTAGAGCTAGAAAGGACTTAGAAATCCTTAATTACAAATCCCTCATTAGGGATTTATTCAAGTTTATGCTGTAAATGGTAGAACCAGTACTGGAACCTTTATCTCCTGATTCCCAAGCCAGTGTTGATTCAAGAGCCCATTTGGGGCCAGTTGGGAAGGCAAGCTGAAATCTCTTTTTTGGGGCTCATTTCTCCCTCCTTCCTTCCTTCTGTTGCTGTTAATCTTTCAGAAAGGGAGTAGTGGGTGAGTCACTAGAAAGAGGGTAGACCCGAATTTGAATTCTGACTCAGACACTAGTTGTGTGACCCTGTGCAAGTTTGTTGACCTGATAGGACCTGAGTTTCCTCACCTCTAAAATGAGGGGATTGGAACAGGGGATTTCCTTATGGTCCCAGTCTAAATCCACCAGTCTATATTCCATTGATCTAGTCCAATTTCCTCATTTTATAAGTAAGAGAATTGAGCCCAAGAGAGGTTAAGTGATTTGTGCAAGATTATCTTGGGGGGCGGGGAGTCAACATGTATAGAAGGTTTGAAAAGCTGCAAAGCACTCTACAGATATTATCTCATTTGATTGTTACAACCATCTATAGAGACAAGAGCTACTAGAGATTTTTGGAGATGAAGAAATAAGAGACAAACGGAAGTTAAGTGACTTGCCCAGGGTGACACAATTAGAACATTTCTGAGGTCAGATTTGAACTCAGACTTTCCTGACTCCAGGCTCTGTGCTCTATCCATTGAACTACCTAGTTGCTCCTAGATAGTAAATAGTAAAGTAGAAATTCAAATTCAGGTCCTATGACTCCAAGTTCAATGCTTGTTCTATAGTATGACTTTGGATTTCTTTATTGTTAACA
Organism: Monodelphis domestica; assembly: GCF_027887165.1. Lineage (NCBI taxonomy): Eukaryota > Metazoa > Chordata > Mammalia > Didelphimorphia > Didelphidae > Monodelphis > Monodelphis domestica. The sequence goes on from NC_077230.1 coordinate 388,068,156, forward strand.
ATGTCCTGTGAGCAGGAGAGTTTCAGAGGGGCAGGAGAGCTTTCTAAATTTCTGGAGTTTCATCCAGATTCTGCATCACCAAGGTTACAAGCCTCTCTGTGGAATGTTTTGATGATGTTTTTCTCGGAGACCTTTGTAAGTGTTTGATGGATGTCATGAAAAGAGCCGTAGATGACAGAGAGTGGGGGATGTCCGGAATTCTGCATCCCTGTCCTGAAGTGGTTACAACCTGGCTGTGTGGTCTTGGGCAAGTCAACTTCATCCCTCACCCCCTATTGCCCTTAAAATGAGGGCCTTTCATTAGGTCATCTCTAAGTTTTTTTCTTCAGTAATTGATGATATAAATCTGTCATCCTTGCCAGTTAACATAGAATATTAATATGAGGATAGATTTCATAATCAACAGGGGTAGGGCTGGGAGGGAACTTAGAGCACTGAATATTAGAACTGGGAGGAAACTTAGAACATAGGATATCAGAGCAGGGAAGTTTCTTAGGATACAGACTATTAGAACTGAGAGAGACCTTAGAACATAGGATGCAAGTGGTAGATTAAGGTGGGAAGGATCTTAGATCATAGAATGTCGAAGATGGAAAACATCATATGATATGCAATATCTGAAAGGTGGTAGTGGTGGAGAGGGGGTGTGGGGCTTAGAACATAGAATTTCAGAACTAAAAGTAAACTTAAAGGATATTATGTCAGAGTTAGGAGGGAATTTAGAATAGAGAACACAGACTGTCAGAGTTGGGAGAAGTCTAGAAGAGAGAATATCAGAGCTGGAAGGCCCCCAGAACACAGAATGTCAGGGCTAGAGTGGGGCTTAGAGGATGGGATGCCTGAACTAGGAAGAACCTAGAGCATAAAATGGCAGTTTGTAGGGATTTTAGAACAGAGAATTTTGGAGACTGGTTCAACTTCCTCATTTTATAAATGAGAAACTGAGCTCCAGAGGGGAAATGACTTCCTTGTGACCACATAGCTACTGAGTGTCAGAGTCTGGACTTGAAGGAAGACCTCTTGGTTTCTTCTCATTATTCTAACTTGGATAATTTGGGAGAATGTAGTGGGGGTGGGTGAGCCGGAGTCAGTTGTCTCTCTTCCTGTCTCTATCTCTCTTTTTCTATCTGACTCTGTTTCTCTGTCTCTGTCTCTGTCTGCCCACCTTGCCTCTGGCTCTCCCTCTGTCCCCCCCCCCCTTTCCTCCTTTTCTCCCTTTCCTATCCTCTCTCTCTCTCTCTCTCTCTCTCTCTCTCTCTCTCTCTCTCTCTCTCTCTCTCTCTCTCTCTCTCTCTCTCTCTCTCTCTCTCTCTCTCTCTCTCTCTCTCTCTCTCTCTCTCTCTCTCCTCCCCACCTCATCTCTCCCTCTGAAATTGAGAACAGGATACAGGGGGACTTCCCCCTCCTCCACTCAAACAATAAGGCTGAACCCTGTTGCAGTGCCCTGGGTTGGGCGGCAGGAGGCCATTAGCCCTCCTGGGAGCCTCCCTCTCCCCATGCAGACTTGGCCCATCCTGGTTAATGCAACTCCTGGTCTCTGTCTCAGCCTTTAAGCGGCTGTCTCTGTAATGTGCGTTAACACAATCTAGAAGGTGAATTGTTCCTTGAAGCCTGAAAGCGAGGGTGATTAGATCTATGACAGTTTCCTAAGCTGAGCTGGTTCCCATAGCAACCTGTCTGGTGCCAAATTGGCTGCTGGCCACCAGGAAGAGGGAGGGAGAGGGAGAGAGAGAGAGAGGGAGAGGGAAGGAGGGAAGGAGAGAGGGAGGGAGAGAGAGAGAGAGACAGACAGACAGACAGACAGACAGACACAGACAGAGAGACACAGAGAGAGACAGAGATAGAGGAGAAAGAGACAGAGAGGCAGAGAGAGCCAGAGAGACAGAGGGACAGAGACAGAGAGACAGAGACATACAGAGACAGAAGGACAGAGACAGACAGAAAAAGACAGACAGACAAAAGCAAGGAGACAGAGTCAGAGAGAGAGAGAGAGAGGATGAGAGAAAGAAAGAGGCAGGGAGAGAGGGAAAGGAAGAGAAGAAGAGGAGGAAGGGAGAGACAGAGAGAAAGGATAAAGGGGAAGAGGGAGAGAGTGGCAGAGCCTGAAATGGGGGTGGGGAGGGTCTTATGTGGGACAGCCAAGGAACCAGGGAAGAAGAACAGGGAGAGCCAGGGGACCAAGAGGGCAGTGGATGTGTGTGTTTGGGATTCCTGTCATTTCTCCTTGGAATCTTTTTGGATTCTTACAAACGGTTCATCTCTTTCACTTAGAGGCAGTATGCCTTAGCAGCATGAGGAGTGAGTTTAGGAGTCCAAGGACCTGGGTTTGAATTCTGGTTACCCATTTGACTTGGGGAGATCACATTGCCACCCCCCACCCCCCCACCCCCTGGCCATTCTGGGTTCCTCTTTGCAAAAGGATCCTAAACCAGAAGATGCTGGAGGGCCTTTTCCAGGTCTGACTCCCAAGGCTTCTCAAAGCTTGGCTCACAGGGTCAGGCAGATTGTAAGCACTTAATAAATCCTTGTTGAAAGACTGACAAACTGTGCCCTCCTCTGTGGAGGAAAAATAGAGAACTGAGGCTCTGTGTTTGAGGGACCTGTCAACAGTTTGAAACTGGAAGAAAACAGAGTTGAGGGGTAGGGAGAGAGGGAGGGGATCTTTAAAGAGGAGCAAGGCTTTGTGGAAAGAGTCATCTAAGTGAAACCGAGTAAGGGGACTTTATGTCCAGCTTCTGCGATTTAGAGCCTACAAGACCTTGGGCAAATCATTCAGGCTCAAGAGTCTGAGTTTGTCTATCTGTAAACTTGAGGAGAATATCAATTACTTATCTTAAAGGTTGTTTTGTGGCACATACTATAATAACAAATTAATTAAGTGATAAGTAAATAAATAATAGCTAGTGCTTATTTAGTGCTTTAAGGTTTACAAAGTGTTTTCAAATATTGTCTCATTGTATTCACCCAACAACCCTGGGAGAAAAGTTCTATTCTATTTTACAGAGGAGGGAACTGAGGCAAATTGAAGTTAAATGACTTGTCCAGGGTCATACAACTAGAAAATGTTAGAGGCAGGTTTTAGATTCAATTCCTCTTGACTCCAAATTCAGCACCCTCTCTACTACTTCCTAGTCACTTCTTTATGTTATATATGTATAAAATATTATTCTAATATATAATAATCATGATGACTCATACCATTTCCAAACCCAGCTCTGATATTTATATTTTAAAGCTCCTTAGATCTCTTAGATTCATTGTTTTAAGGGCACTTTCTGCTTTAACATTCTATATTTTAAGCACTAACATTCCATATTCTGTTTCCTCTGCTCTGACATTCTATAAGTCCTTTCCCAGCTCTGATTCTGTGTTCTAAGCCCCCCTCTCAGCTCTCACATTCCGTGTTCTAAAGGTTCTTGTTCAAGAGTGTCTAACAAAAATATTTAAGCCACTAATGACAAGCTCTAGGTGCATACAATCCCTTGTTATTCTCCTACCTGCTCCAGCTATATGAACCTGCCCTCCCTTCAGTTCTTTGTTTTTCTCCAACACCCAGACTCTTCCAGCCAGTCACTAGTAAGTGGTTTTTTTTTGTTTGTTTTAAATAAACAGGAGCTGTTTTAATGCTGGCTTCTTCCCAAGGATTGAGTTCTTCTTCCCATCCCACCCTCCCAAACCTTACTCTCAGGAGAATAATTTTCAAATTCCCCTTATGGTACATACAAGGACTGGAGGATTTGGACCTGTGAGGGAGTTAGGAGATGATCAAGTAACATTCTCCTCATTTTACAAATGAGATCCCTGAGACCTAGAGAAAGGAACTGACTTGCCCAGGGTCATCTGGATGTCTGTTTCCCAGTGGTATTGTAAGGTGTCCTAATGACATGAGTGGCTTATGCTAATATTTTCAGTTCATTTTTTATGCCATGGAATTTCCTTCCTTCCTTCCTTCCTTCCTTCCTTCCTTCCTTCCTTCCTTCCTTCCTTCCTTCCTTCCTTCCTTCCTTCCTTCCTTCCTTCCTTCCTTCCTTCCTTCCTTCCTTCCTTCCTTCCTTCCTTCCTTCCTTCCTTCCTTCCTTCCTTCCTTCCTTCCTTCTTTCCTTCCTTCCTTCTTTCCTTCCTTCCTTCCTTCCAATTCTAAGATCCTATTGATTGAAGGGAGAGAACCAAGATATCTAAATATCTCCCTCATTAAGCTCCCTGAGAAAAAGAAATGATTTTAAAAAAAATCTTTCTTTGTATCCTCAGAACCTAGTAAATGTTGAATAAGGTGCTTATTGATTGGTTACTAAGTGAGGTTTTACAGTGCCATTTGATACCCATGGCAACCCTGTGAGGTAGGTAGAAAGAGCATATATAGTCATACCTATTTTACAGATGAGAACATTTGAGTTTAGAGTGGTTAACAGACTTTTCTGACATCATACCACAGAGCTGGCACTCCAACCCCAGTCTCCTGACTTTTCCCCCAAATACAATACACCATGGAGTCATAAGTGATTGTTTTCAAACTGGAAGGAGCCTTAATGGCTTAATGGTTTAATGGCTTATGGTCATCTGGAAGATCAATTCCTCAATTTAGCAAGAAGGAAACAGAAGCCCAGGGAGTGGAAATTACTTCTTCAAGGTCACATAGGTAATCAGTAACAGAGTAGGAACAGCTAGGTGGCACCACAGTGGATAGAATGCCAGACCTAGAGTCAGAGAGACTTATTTTCCTAAATTCAAATACAATCTGAGTGATTTTCTAACTGTGTGATCCTGGGCAAGTCACTTCCCCCCATTTGCCTCAGTTTCCTCATCTGTAAAAATGAGCTGGAGAAGAAAATGACAAACCACTTCAGGATCTTTGCCAAGGAAATAACAAGTGAGGTCAGGAATAGTCAGATGTGACTGAAAAATGATATAAGCAACAACAAAACAACAGACACTATCCTTTTGCACCCTCCCTGCTTCATCCTGATAACCTGTAAGATCTTAGAGGGCAAGGGACCTTTTGTTTTTGTCTTCTAATTCCTAGGACCCAGTGCAGGGATTGGCACATAATAGGTGCTTAATAAATGTTTGTTTTGTATAATTTAATTGAATTTCCACTCCACCACAACTCTCTTAAGCCCCATGCACTCAATTTTTCTAAGGGTTAGCTTTCCTCCTGGAGTAACTGAAACATTTTTCTTATTTCCAAAGCATCTCATTTTCTCTGCTGAGTCCCTTGCTAAATGACTGTTCAGTAGCTGGTGTGCACAAATGTGCCTTTCAAAATTATTACATTCACCTTTTGTTGGTAGAACATGCCATGTTGAAAAAAAAAACCCTAACAAAAACCTGCCACCCCACCTCCTGGTGGACATGAGTGTGTGAGCTTTGCTTGTTTCAATTGCACCATAAAGACCAAAAAGACCTTATCTGGCTTCCAAGGGTCTTGGCCCAGGTGATCAAATGAAGAAACTGGGACAGGATGGGCTTAAATTTATCAAGTAGCATCAGATCATGTAATTAGAGAACGTCAGAGCTGGAAGGACCCTTAGAACAGAAGATGTCAGAACTGGGGAGCTGACTCTTTAAACCCAGAATATCAGAACTTGGGGAACCTCAGAACAGAGAATGTCAGAGTTGGGAGGTACACTAGAACATGGAATTTGTATAAATTTACCTTTTAAAATTCCTAGGATGCTAATAGAAAGACAATGAGAGGGATTCCAAGCCAGGAATCATTCAAACAATAAACCCTTATTAAAGTACCCACTATGTGCTAGGCACTGTGTTGAATAATGAGGAAACCAAAGGACAGTCCCTGCCCTCCAGGAATTTACAATATAAAGGGGGAACCAATGTGCAAACAAGATGGAAATCATTAAAAGAGGGAAGGTATTGGAATTGAGGGGTTGGAGAAAGCTTCCTGTAGAAGGTGGAATTTTAATTGGAACTTAAAAGAAGCCAGGGAAGTCTGTAATCAGAAAGGAGGAGGGAGAGGATTCTAGACACGGAAATAGCCAGAGAAATTTATTGGAGTCAAGGGATGGAGTGTCTTGTTTGTGGGACAGTCAAGAGGCCAGTATCATTGGCAGAGAGTATGTTAAGGGGATGGGACAAGGTATAAGAAAACTGGAAAGATATAGCAGGGACAGGTTAAGAAGACCTTTGAAGGGCAAACAGAAGATTTTGGTATTTGATTTTGGAGGCAATAGGGAGCCACTGTAGTTTATTGAGTAGGTGGGGTGACATGATTGGACCTCTGATTTAGGAAAATCACTTTGGAACCTGAATGGACGGGAGTAAGAAGACATGAGGCAGGCAGACCTATCAGCAGACTAGTGCATTAATATGGGGAGTAAAGTGATGAGGGTTTGTATCAGGGTAGTGGCAATGTCAGAGGAGAGAGTGGGGGCATATTCTAGAGATGTTGCAAGGCAAAATGGACAAACCATGATAACTGTTTGAGAGGATTATCAGAGAAGTTCCAGCTTTCACTGCTACTAAGCTACCATTTTGGATGCCCCCCATCTCCCCGTCTAGGGTGACAGTTTAGATGGAGGGGGTGAGAGAGGAAGGAATCCAAGATGATTCTTGGAGCCTGAGGGCCTGGGAGGTGTAATAGATAATAGTGGAGGGTATATTTGATGGGTACTAGATAACTAATAGATCAGGTATTTATCTTTTTTTCCCTACCCTCCTCCCTTTTATACCTCCCTTCCTCCCTTCTTCTTCCCTTCAGTTTTCCTTTCCCCCTTCTTCTTCAGCTTCCTTCTAAGTCACTCAGGGTGAGCTATGATGTTTCATAGGAAATACTCGTTTCTCTTCTTTATCTCAAGTAAGGATTTATTGGGGAAAACAGGAAAGATAGAGGATGAAAGTAAGAGGGGTGGAGGTTTCCCTATTATCTACAGTGAGTCTTAGGTTGGAGGATACTGAGAGAAATGGCAATTCAGCCACTACCATGAAACAGAACAAGTCAGAGAGTGATATATGAACTACTGTCCTTCTTCTTCCGTCTTCAAAATCAGCCAGGCCACCTCCTGCTTGATCATCCCAAGTCCCAGAGATAAACCCAGCTTTTTCCTTCCAAGTCAACACCATCAGCCAAAAGACCAGAAATCTAGTCAGCCAAGTCCCAGAAAATCAGTCACTGTTGGCTTTTGCCTTCAACTGTTTCCCAGTCACATTCCAAATGGAATTTTCCTTTGATTGACAGCTGGCCCATCTCCAGCTTCTGTCCTTTGCATGCATTTCTCTTCCACAGAGGATATATTGCCTTCTACAGTAACAGAGAAAATAGTAGTAGGAGGAGGTTGGGAAGACTTAGGGGGAAAGATAACGATTTCTGTTTTGGACATGCTTGGTTTAAGATGTCTACTGAACATCTAGTTCCAGGTGTCTGAAAGGCCTCTGGAAACAAGAGACCGAAGGCCAGCAGAGAACTTGGGACAGGAGAGGTAGATGTGAGAATCATCAGCATGGAGATGATAATTAAATCCACAGAAACTGATGAGATCACAAGTGAAATAGCAAAGAGGAAAAAAGAGAAGACAGTATGGGATGGAACCTTGAGGAACACCTATGGTTAGATAAGGGCATGACCTGAAAGAGAATCCAATAGAAGAGACAGAGAAGGAGGCATCAGACAAGTAGGAGGAAAACGAGAAGAGAGATATTCTGAAAACACAGAAAGAAGAGAGTATCAAAGCAGAAAGAGAGACATCACCAGTGTCAAAGGCTGTAGAGAGGTCAAGAAGAATGAGGACTGAGGGGACAGCTAGATGACTCAGTGGATTGAGAGCCAGGCCCAGAGACAGGAGGTCCTGAGTTCAATTCTGGCCTCCTACACTTCCTAACTGTGTGATCCTGTGCAAGTCACTTGACCTCCATTGCCTAGTCCTTACCCACCCTTCTGCCTTAGAACCAATACACAGTATTGATTCTACGATGGAAGGTAAAGGTTTAAAAAAAAAGAAGAATAAGGATTGAGAAAAAGGCCATTGGATTTGGCAACTCACGAGTAACTTTGGATAGAACAGTTTCAGTAGAATGGCAAGATCAGAAGTCAGACTGGAAGGGATTAAGAAGAGAATGAGAGGAGGGAAAGTGGAGGCATCTCTTGTAGATGGTCTTTTCTAGGATGTTACAAAAGGCAGAAAAGATATAGGATGAGAAAAGGGATAGAAGGATCTAGTGAGGTTTTTTTTTTCAGGATAGTGGAGACATGGGCAAGCTTGTAGGCAATAGGAAACTAGCTAACACCAAGGGAGAGATTGAAAAGAAATGAAATAGGAAGGGTGAAAGAAGGGGACCTCTGTTGGAGGAGATGGGATGGAATGAGATCTCTTTGTTATTTTATTTGGTCAATTTCAAACTTTATTCCTTGGTTACAAAAATCATATTCTATTCCTCCCTCCCCTCTCTCCTCCCTGGAATGGGATCTCTTTAATAAGTAGAGATAATTTTGGTAATGAGTAAGGTCACTTCATCATGTGAGACAGGAGTAAAAGAGGAGAAAGTGACAGAAGTGTTGGGAGATGAGAAGCAAGAAGATGAGAAAAGTAGTTCATTTAGAATGGCCTCTTTTTTCTGTAAAAAAGAGGAAGAGTGGGAAGAGAGGGAGCCATGAGAGGTTTGAGGAGGGATGAAAAGGTTTAGATGGGTCATTGTAGAGTGGGATAGTAAGTTGATTAGGATGGTATAGTAGGATTGCCTGGTAGCAGTGAGAGCCTAGTAGAGGTTGTGTAACAAATTCATAGTGAATTTATTTCAGGAATGGTTGTGAGATTTTCTTCTTTTGTCCAACAGGAATCCAGGAAAACCTAGGTTCTGTCCTACCTCTATCACATATTTATTGTGTAACCTAAATCATATCATCTAAATTAGAAAGGGATTGCTGATATGGTAGAGAGAATTTCCTCCATTGGAATTCCTTACTAATGAAATCACAGGTCTCTTAACTTCTCCTCTGGGTTTCACTTCACTAGGATCTCTTTGGAGAGAAATAAGATTCTCCATCTTTTCCTTTCACCTCATCCTGTCCAGAGCTGACTCCTTTATTCCTCCTCAAATTCTCCTCTCCACTCTTATAGTAAGGCACAGTGTCATTGAAAGAGACACCTTTACTGTCCACTGGACTGTTCTCAACCATCATATACTCAAGCCATCAATACACAAACATACTCTAACCCTCCCCAACACCTCCACCTGGATTATCAACCCATTTGTCACCTGTGGTTCTACATTCCAGAAACCTCCAAAGTCAGATCAGCTGCCACCAGCCTTTCAGCCACCAATGGCCAAGAGCTTCTATAGAAGCCCTCTTACCTCACACTGAGAGAGAGGTTTAGTGCTTTTGGACTAGTGCCAAAGTAGAGATCCTCAGAATCAATGTCCCTGTTTCAGGCCTTGAGAGCAAGCTCTTTCTCCTTCTCTCTTTTGGAAGTTATAGTTGGAAAGAAAATTAATAGCCTGAGAGACACCCGTTATTATCCAATACGAAACAACGGTCTCAATGAGAATCCTGCTGCCCTTGTCTAAAGTCCTGGTACAGTGTGTAGATTTTCAAATTTGGACAATTAACCTCAGTTTTAATTGACTCAGTTTTCTCAACTGTAAAGTGGGGCAGGGATGATGTAGGGTGTGAATTAGTTGGCTCCTAAGGTTCTTTATGAAGGTGGCATAGTGGATAGAATGTTGGTCCTAGAGTCAGGAAGACTTACCTTCATGAGCTAAAATCTGGCCTCAGAGTCCAGCTGGGTGATCTTGGACAAGTCCCTTAACCCCACTTACCTCAGTTTCCTTATCTAAAAAATGAGCTGTACCATACCACTGCTGGGTTTTTATCCCAAATAAATAATAGGAAATACTTGTGCAAAATTATTTATAGCTATGCTCTTTGTGGTGGCAAAAAAATGGAAAATGAGTGGTATTCATCGATTAGGGGATGGCTGAACAAATTGTGGTATCTGATGGTGATGGAATTCTATTGTACTGAAAGGAATAATGAACCGGAGGAACTCCATGTGAACTGGAAAGACCTCCAGGAATTGATACAGAGTAAAAGGAGCAGAACCAGAACATTGTACAGGGAGACTGAAACATTGTGGAATAATCCAATGTAATGGACTTCTCTACTAGCAGCAATGCAATGATCCAGGACAATTCAGAGGAACTTATGAGAAAGATGCTATCCACATCCAGAGAAAGAACTGTGGGAGCAGAAACACAGAAGAAAAACATATGATCAGTCATGTGATTCAATGGGATATGATTAGGGTTTTGCTGTTAAAGGATTACTCTACTGCAAATATGAATAATATGTAAATAGGTTTTGAACAATGATACATGTATATATAGCGCAGTGGAATTGTTTGTCAGTTTCAGAAGTGGGGAGGGAAGAGGGATAGAAAAAATCATGTAAACATGGAAAAATATTCTAAATAAATTATAAAAAAATTTTTAAAAAAGAGCTGGAGAAGGAAATGGCAAACCATTCCGGTTTCTTTACCAAGAAAACCCCATATGGGTGATGAAGAGTCAGACATGACTGAGAACAACTTAACAAAGGTTCTTTTCAGTTCTAAATCTAGGATCCCATGATTCCTTCCCACCACACCCTTATGATTTTATGAAGTTAGAAGCTAGAAGATTAGTATGCAGAATTTCAGAACTTAGAAGGAACTTAGTATATAGAATATTAGAGCTGAAAGGGCTTTTAGAGACCATTTGGTCCAGCCATTTCATTTTAGAGAGAAAACTGGGGCATAGAATGGGACAGAGACTTGTTCAATGTCACATAGCTAAGAAGAATAGAATTGGATTTTTTCACCTGATGTTTTGACCCTTAATCTCATGCTTTTTCTATTAAGTATGGAATATATTTCCAGGATATAAGAACTTCATCTTTCATGCCCTTCACAATTCATGATGACTTAGTTAGTATTTCTAACCAGAATCAGGAAAAGCAGACAATTCTGGGAAGGGCTTGCTCCTTAGTTTGAGACATATTCTTCATTTCTTTTTTGCATTTTTTTATACAGAACTATTAAAAGAATTGCTACATAATATTTGAGGATATGGAATATCAGGACTTGAAGGCACCTTATAGCATAGAATGTTAGAACATACAACGAATGTCAAAGTTTAAAGGAACCTTAGAACATAGAATTATTGGAAAAGGAATGGACCTTAGAACATAGTTTGTATTGGAAGAGAACCTTAAAGTGATCACTTATTTAGTCTATTATTCAGATCAATAACTAGTAATTCTTGTAGCTTGGACTCCAAAGGTCTTGAAACTCTGGAATACTACCTCATTGGAAGGTGACAAAGATAAATCTCTTTTGGAGCGGCTGATACAGGTGCATCAGAGGTGGGCAGGACCAGGAAGGCTCTTTTGGAGATGTATCCACAGGGTAGAGGTGGGAGGAAGAAGCCATCTGGTAGCTTCCTATTTTTATTATTTATTCTTGCTAACCAGGTGTTAGGCATAGTTATTTCTACTTTCTCTTAAGATGTAGAAGTGCTGTCAATGCCTTCTAAATTTTGACATCCTTTGTTGAAGTTCTACTTATCCCACCTTGGTTATGGTTCTGTCAATTTCTTTCACAATTCATTTTGTTCTAAAATTCTAGTAAAGTACAAGGAGGTAAGTGATGGCTTGTGTCTGAGTTTTGTATTAGGGATGAGTGGTTCATGCCTAGTCCCTTGAGAGAGTATGGAGCAGGAGGAAGGAGAGATAAATGAGGGGTTGAAGACACGCTCACATGCACACGCACACAGAAAAGACACAGAAACAGAAAGAGACAGACACAGAGAAAGAGACAAAGATGGAGAGGAAAGGACAGAGGTGGGAAGAGGCAGAGAGATGGAGAGAAAGACAGAGACAGAAGGAAAGAGAAAGAAATAAGCAGAGAGACAGAGACAAAGATGGAGAAGAATGGACAGAGGTGGAAAGAGGTAGAGAGACAAAGACAGAGAGATAGAAAGAAAGATAAAGAAATAGGCAGAGATACAGACAGAGAGACAGAAGAGAGAGAAAAAGATGGAGAGAGGAAGGGAGAAAGGCATAGAGACAGACAGAAGGAAAGAAGAAATGGGGAGAGACAGAAGAGAGACAGAAACAGACATATAAAGTCAGGGAGAGACAGAGAGGCAGAGAGAGAAAGGCAGACAGACAAAGATAGAGAGAGAAAAGGAGAGAGGCAGAGAGAGACAGGAGGAAAGAGAAATTGAGGGAGAAGCAGAGACAGAGCTAGAGAGAAGGGAGAGAGGTGGAGAGAGAGACAAAGAGAGGGAAAAAGGAAGAGAAACACAAAAAGAAAACAGAAAGGAAAAGAAGAAAGGCATTTATTGGCAGTAACTGGTGAACGTGCTAAAAGGACCCTCCACTCTAAGAGAGGCTTTTCAACTTTGAGAGTGAATCAGAGAAAAAGGCTGAGGGCAAACATGCACATTCACACACACAGAGGAGGGGTGGTGGTGGATTCTTTTTGTCCCTCTTCTACATATACAATGCCCAAACCCTCCTTGTCAGCACATTTTCAGGTGTTTGTTGACCCAGGGTGGGAGGAAGCACTTGGTGGAGAGAAACACTCCAGATGCCTTCAGTTGTCAGCACCAGCTGCCTCTCCAAGTATCTATTAGCTCTCCTTTCCTTGTCTTGTCACTGATGCTGGGGTCTGCCTTTCAATTCTGTGTCTGTCTGTTGATAGAACAACTTTTGAAGGAGGAAGCAGGATGTGACCAAATCTGAATTATTTCCATAATCACGGGATCATTGGTATTAGAACTGGGAAATAACCTTGGGGGTCATCGAGAACAACACTTTTATTTTACAGAAGAGGAAACTGAGGACCAAAAAGGTTGTGTCCTGACCAAGGTTTCATGACTAATAAATGACAGCCAGAAAGTCAGTAATAAAGTATGGAAATAGGGTACAAGCACTGGATCTAGTCTCTATGTTCAAGTTCTTGATCTGTCACTTGCTACCTGTATGATCTTAGGCAAATCATTTCTCCGAGCTTCACTTTCCTCTTCTATAAAATGATGAGTTGAATAAGTGTTCTTCTGGCTCTACATATTTAATCCTTTGATTTGGTATTAGGAGACCTTAATTCCACTTCATGTGCCTTATTACCATAAGCAAGTCTTTTAATTTGTCTGAATCTCAACTTTCCCATATGCAAAATGGAGATGATAATTCTCAATTCAATTCAAACAAGATATCTATCTATCTATCCATCCATCCATCCATCTATCTATCTATCTATCTATCTATCTATCTATCTATCTATCTATCTATCTATCTATCTATCTGTCATGACTCCTGAATTTAGGCTAGCTACATCTTTCCCTCCCTACCATGAAAGGTTGGGAGTGACTCTTCTCTGAGCCCTGACTGAATTTGTTTCTCCCACTGTTAGCCACCAATGACTAGTTGCCCACTCACCAATTACCCTTTAGGAAGGGATGTCCATTCAAAGATAGAGCTAGAACAAAAGGACAAACACTTCCTGCCAACACTTTGGGGATATACTCTCTCTTATCCTGCTTAGGTCTCTGGGTTTAGTCTTAGCACAGTTTTTACATAGCGTTCATCTCACCAAGTTCATGTCCAAAGGTGGCTTACTGTTAGAACTCTTCTAGTTAACTAGGGTCTGGGCTGAGCCACGAGGTCACTCTTTGTTACTTGGGGCATTGATACCAAATTAGCTGCAAAATTTAGCATGGACTCTGACTCTCAGAACCCCAGGGGCTTCTCTTAATGTTTTAAAACTCTCCAGGTAAAAGCCTCCAGATTAACCTTCTTCACATAAAATGGAGGAAAAACAAAATATCAGAGCAATGACCAAGACCCATTTCACAGGACAATATGTTGGCCTCAAAAGAATTGTTCTTCATCAGATAGTATTAATAAAGAAGTCAACCAGAGAGAGAGAGAGAGAGAGAGAGAGAGAGAGAGAGAGAGAGAGAGCAGCTGACAAGCATGGCCTAGGTTGACCAAGGCCATTGGAAGGCATTCCCAATTCCAGTTCCATAACTCTAGCCAATCAAAGAGGTTGCTATAATGGTTAGCAGATGGGAACCAATTCCAGACTGTGTTTTCATGGTCCAACTTCTTCCCAAGGCACTTCCATTATAAATCACCACAACTCTTTCTAAAGCAGACTCCCCAGTCTTTCCACAGGGGGAGACACTGTCAAAGACACTCCATGTGTCAGTATCCATTTTAAAAATTTAATATATAGAGACCACAAAATTACATATGTAATTATAGCAATTGTATAGAGTTGCTAACATTAATATAGCACTTTAAAGTTGGCAAAAAGATTGATATGACATGATAAGTCATATTATATCCCATCCCATCATATCATATATCATATCAATCTTTTTGCCAACTTTAAAGTGCTATAAAAATATTAGCTATTATAAATCAACAAACAGGAATTGAGTAACTCTCCTATACAAAGCACTGTCCAAGGTACTGAGGCTATAAAGACGAAAATGTCAATACTCTGACCTCAGTGACAGCAAACTACTGGTAGGGACGTGGGGGAGTGGGGATGGGAGAGAGGGAACACTATCACCCAAACACAAGTAAGCAGATATAAAGTAAGTACATAATAATACAAAGGGAAATAACATTAACAAGTGGGGGCATCAGGAAAGGAATGGTGTTTGGCATGCATAAATAGAAATCATTCAAGATTCTTTTTTTTTCTTTTTTTTTACTTTCTGTCTTAGAATTGATTCTAAGTAATGGTTCCAAGACAATAGAGAGGTAAGGGTTAGGCATTTGGGGTTAAATGACTTGCCCAGGTTGACACAGCTAGGAAGTGTCTAAGGCCAGATTGGAACCCAGGTCCTCCTGTCTTCAAGCTTGGCACTCTACCCACTGAGCTACCTACCTGCCCCTCAAGAGCCCTTAAAAGATGTAACAACAGAAATAAACATGTTCATTGACCTTATGTCCATCAACACCAGCCAAGAAACAAACTAGGTGTTTACCACTTCAAAAGAGGAGACCCAGTGCATGGTCCAGCTTGAAGAGGGCTTCTCTGGGTGAGGTTGTCCAGATACCCCTGTTTGCAGATAACATTATTCTGGGTACACCAAGTCTTTGAACAATGCAGGACCTTCTGGAAAAGATTTGGATCTGCTCAAAAGAGTTTGCTTTTTCCATCCAGGAAAGAGCAAGTCAATGAAGAATGTCTCTTGCTCATATTATAAGATGCAAATAGATGGATCATCTGTAGAAATTGCATGTTAAATTATTTTAAACCCTTACCTTGTGTCTTAGAATCAATATTGAGCATCGATTCCAAGGCAGAACAGTCAGGGCTAGGCAATAGGGGTTAAATTGGGGGTTACTTGCCCAGGGCCCCTATCTAGGAAGCGTGTGAGAACAGATCAGAACCCAGGATCTCTCATCTCCAGGCTTGGCTCTTTAGCCTTTGAGTCACCTAGCTGATCCCAACAAGTATTTTTTTTTATAGTTGGACAATGATTTGAGACCACAGGTGAATGAGGAGGAAAAAAAGACTAGATTTTAGCCCATTTAATCACCTTATGCTTCTCACAGAAACAAATATCCATCTTTTTGGTACTGTCATTCTACTCGAATCAAGATAAATGTAGTTACATAAATGAAAAATAGATAACAGATAGATGATAGATAGAGCATTTACTAAGCCCTTACTATGTGCTGGGCATTGTGCTGTGCTCAGATATAAATATGAGTAAGGAAGACATTCCTGTCCTCAATGAACCTGGGGAAGATAGTACATAAAGAAGAGTTGGAAATGAGCTCTATGTTTCAGGCAACATGCTTTGGAGGAGAGGTGACTTGGTTCTGGGTAAAATAGTTGAATACTTATCTATGACTTTAACAATTAGCACAGGGGCAGCTAGGTGGCTCAGTGGATAGAGTGCCAGGTCTGGAAATGGGAGGTCCTGGGTTCAAATCTGATCTCAGATACTTCCTAGTTGGTTCTGGTTAAGTCACTTAACCCCAAATGTCTTGCCCTTACTATTCTTCTGCCTTGGAACCAACCAATACTTAGTATTAATTATAAACCAAAAGGAAAGTATCAATCAAAAAAATTAAAAAAAAGGAAAATCACTTAAAAAAACCAACAAAAATAATTAGCACAGTACCTAGTGCATTGTAAGTGCCTAATAAATGCTTATTGACTGCCTGGCTGTTTTTTAAAAGTATAAGTTTTTGTTTATGTCTTTTTTATATCACTAGTTTCCCTACTATCTCTCTCCCATCACCTCTCAAAGAGCTATCTCGTGTAACAAATAATATTTTCAAGACAGAAAAGGTAAAAGGATAGGAAAAAATCAATATGTTTTACTACTATGTTGAAAACATTAAAAAATATATGCCAACTGCAATACTTGTGGACTTCTTGCTTTCTCAAAGGGATGCAGTGGGTGTATATTTCCTTCTTTTGAGCCACTCATTCTTTTTAAAAAATCTCACCTTTTAACTTAGAATTAATTCTAACTATCATTTACAAGGTAGAAGAGCAGAAAGGATTAGGTAACTGGGGTTAAGAGACTTACTCAGGGTCACACAGCTAAGAAGTATCTGAAGTTAGATTCAAACCCAGGACCTCTCATCTCCAGGCCTGGATCTCTACTTAGCTGCTCCTCATTCTTGTTCTACATAATTTTGCACATTAGCTTTTAATTTGGGGATGGGAGTTGTTCTTTTCATTTACCTTGTTGTAGTTATTGGGTGTCTTGTGCTCTTGGCCTTGTTCACTCTACATCAGTTTGTGTAGGCTTTTCTATGCTTTTCTCTATCATAGTTATCATTCCTTACAACAAAGTAATATTCCATCACATGCATGTATCACATAGACTGACTATTACAGTCTAGGATGCTTCCTGGGGCAGAATACAAATTTCTGGTGTGAAAGAAGTAAGGATAGTTGGTTTGGAGATAGTATCTGGGAGGCTAATATGGAATATAATGGTTTTTGAAGAATTGAAAATGAGTATCAGACAGAAGGCATGACAGAGGATGAATGAGGGGCTTTGTAAATTAGGTTATCAAGGAAATGTATGAAAGGAAGAGAAGATGGGTTGGCTAAGTAGCGAGGAGGAGGAATGATGGCTGAAGTGCTCCTTTGTATTCTTATGATGCCAGGTGTTATTGTGATTTTAGGAAAGGGGAAAGGTTTATACACAAGGGAAGAATCACATATAAATAAAATGAATTTATTAACAGAGAAGGGAAAATTATTGGGAAAGGAATAAGGGGGAGGGGTAGTATCTGACTTTTACCCACTGTATTTAATTATTCATGCTTACACTGTTTAACTATCTTAACTAAAGGCTATTAAGAATAAGTCCCATAGTAAACCCAGAATTCTCTCACACACAGATTGGTCCAATATCAGGAATCCAAGCTGTGGTGTCTTCACATGGTCTCAACAAGGTAGGGATCTTCCCCCAGTCTATCTGTCCACCAGAAGGCTGGAGATTTCCTCTCACCCTCAGCCAGTTGATCCTCATAGGCCAATTGCTTGATAGATGGATTTTCAAGAAGTCTCAGCTATACATCTCCCTTCTTCGCCTTTCATCTCCAGACTGAGTAAGTTGGTATTGTGAAGATAATTTTAGGATTGTGACTTAAAATCTAGATTTAATTGGTTGCCAGGGAAAATTCCAAATAAAATACCCATCAGTCTGGAAATTTATGGTAATTTAATTAATTAGAGGGAAGAAATTTAAGGGGAAGGAGGGAAGAGAATATAGGATTTCTCCTGCCTGGTCTGTGCCAGGGGGAGTTTTAAAATCCCCCCTAGGTCTCTGAAGAAGATTAGAGGCTTCTAAGAGGATAAAGTTGGAAAGTAAAGGAGGAAAACTCAGCCAGAACTCACCACCATACCGGACAATAGCTTGTAGCCATGCTAAGATGCTGAAAGGCTCAGCATGCTGCTATCAGCCAACTCTTTGCTGCAAAAGGTACGGGAGAGAGGAAATGACCCAATATATAGACCTTTCACCCTTGTGTCCCCTCCTCTAAATGTCCATTCTTTTAGAGTTCTCATCTTCTTTGATTAGATTATATCTTTAGAGTTACTTAACACTTCTTTCTTAAGTTCACCTTTTGTGAGTTACTTAACCTTTTTGTGATTAATTTAACCTTTATAGTTACTTAACACCTTTTGGTATTAAGATCTTAAAATCGACTTAACTTAAAGTTCTAGTTTCACTATAAGGTAAGAGTTAAGTACCTTCATTGCTCAATCAGGAGATTACAACTTTATTTTCCCCTAAAGTTCAGTCTAAGTGGGGTGGAGTAATTTAGAGTTCCCAAGATATTCCTGATTTTGTTAAACTAAGTATCTTCATTGTTACAATCAGGCAATAGCTAAATCCAATCTTCACAGTAAGCTATTCCCTGAAACCCTGACCCAACCAGCTCAGGAAAGATTCTAAGTCTCATTCCCTGTCAGTCATTCTTTTTTTCCCCCAACATTTTATTTGGTCATTTACAAACATTATTCATTGGAGACAGAGATCATTTTCTTTTCCTCCCCCCCTCCCACCACTTCTCCCATAGCCGACACGCGATTCCACTGAGTATCACATGTGTTCTTGATTCGAACCCATTTCTATGTTGTTGGTATTTGCATTAGAGTGTTCATTTAGAGTCTCTCCTCAGTCATATCCCCTTCACCCCTGCAGTCAAGCAGTTGCTTTTCCTCGGTGTTTTTACTCCCACAGTTTGTCCTCTGCTTGTGGATAGTGTTTTTTTCTCCTAGATCCTTGCAGATTGTTCAGGGACATTGCATTGACACTAATGGAGAAGTCCATTATGTTCGATTGTACCACAGTATATCAGTCTCTGTGTGCAATGTTTTCCTGGTTCTGCTCCTTTCACTCTGCATCACTTCCTGGAGGTTGTTCCAGTCTCCATGGAATTCCTCCACTTTATTATTCCTTTGAGTACAATAGTATTCCATCACCAACATATGCCACAATTTGTTCAGCCATCCTCCAATTGAAGGGCATTCCTTCATTTTCCAATTTTTGGCCACCACAAAGAGTGCAGCTATGAATATGCTTGTACAAGTCTTTTTCCTTATTATCTCTTTGGGGTACAGACCCAGCAGTGCTATGGCTGGATCAAAGGGTAGACAGTCTTCTAGTGTCCTTTGGGCATAGTTCCAAATTGCCCTCCGGAATGGTTGGATCAATTCACAACCCCACCAGCAATGAATTAGTGTCCCTACTTTGCCACATTCCCCTCCAGCATTCATTACTTTCCTTTGCTGCCATGTTAGCCAATCTGCTAGGTGTGAGATGATACCTCAGAGTTGTTTTGATTTTCATCTCTCTGATTATAAGAGATTTAGAGCACTTTTTTATTTGCTTATTAATAGTTTTCTTTATCTGAAAACTGCCTATTCATGTCCCTTGCCCCTGTCAGTCATTCTTACAACTTTTACCTTCCCTTGCTAAACAGGACAAAATGAGGAAGGCCTCCAGCACATTGGGTAGACTCCTTCCTCCTTACCCTCCCACCCCACAAACTGGAATGTAGTAGTCACAGAAGTTGTTAGGGGTTCAGTCATTTTAGTCATGTCTGATTCTTTGTGATCCCATTTGGAGTTTTCTTGGAAACTATAATGGAGTGGTTTGCCATTTCCTTCTCCAGCTCATTTTACATATGAGAAAACTGAAGCAAATGGGATTAAGTGACTTGCCCAGGGTCACATAGCTACTAAGTATCTGAGGCCAGATTTGAACAGAGGAAGACCAATTTTCCTGACTTCAGGCTTGACATTCTATCCACTGTGCCACTGAACTGCCCCAGATGGAGCACAAATTCAGAGGCCAGTGTGACGAGAATATAGAGTGGGTAAAGGGAAGTGGTGCTAAATAAGTCTGAGAAGGTAGGCTGTAGTGAGATTGTGAAGTACTTTAAATGCCAAGTTGAGGAGTTTATAGTTTATCTTAGAGGCAACAGGGATCTTTGTACAGGAGAGGTGTCAGATGGTTAGGATTTGACAACTACTCAGGTGTGAAGGAGTGATGGATTGGCAAGTGGGAGAATAATGGTGCATCCTTTACTAGAAAGAGGATAGTTTGAAGGAGGGGTGGGTTTAGGTGGGGAAAGAGAATGAGTTCTGATTTGGCCATGTTGATCTTGAGGTGACTGTGGGATATTCAGCTTCAAATGTCCAATAGACAGTGATGATGCAGGAGAGAAATCAAAGAGACATATATATATATATATATATACACATACATATATATATATATGTATATATATATGTCTCATATAATGTCCAGCCTCTGACCCTCACCTGACACCCAGCTCTCACTTGTAGCTCCCAGTAGCTGCTAGCATGTGGCAGCGGCCACACCCCGGGCAACGGCTTCGACAGGCCGGCTAAACCTTGTGAGGGTAGCCATCGGGTCATTGTCGACCCCTGGTGAACCAGGGCT
This sequence comes from Monodelphis domestica, assembly GCF_027887165.1. Lineage (NCBI taxonomy): Eukaryota > Metazoa > Chordata > Mammalia > Didelphimorphia > Didelphidae > Monodelphis > Monodelphis domestica. The sequence goes on from NC_077230.1 coordinate 388,088,613, forward strand.
TTGCTCACCCAGCATGTGAAGACTGTTTCGGCTGAACAGACAGAAGAAACCAACAAAAAGGTTCAATGGCTGAGATGGCGACGCAGCAAAGCACTGTGGAGTGCTTAGGGAATGTTGGAGCACAAAGGACAACACAGCCATCCAATGCAGCTGAGGAAGTCTCCAGGTGTAACGACTTTTCGTGCCATTGGACCCAGGCTTCCAATGCTGAGAGAGTGGGGCTGTCTCTGTGCAATGACTTTTCCACTTAAATCTTCATGCACAAGTGTCTTTGTGCACAAAAATGCACAAAGACAATTGTCATCCTCGGTTACCGAGAGACTACTATACATATATAATGATGCACATATAATAACACACATATCGACATACATGTATATATACCCATATAGATTTAAGCTGTATACCACCTCTAAAGAGATGACAATTGAGCCCAAAGAACCTGATGAGATTATATATATAGAGAAGGAAACAATGGAAGAGGAGAGGCTTTAGGGAGAGATGAGGAGTCAGAAGAAAGCCTTGGGGGACATTCATGTTAAAGGATAAGACCTAGATGATAATCTAGCTAAGGAAGTTAAGAAAGAGCAGTCAGAGAGGTCACAGGATAATCTGGAGCAAGTAGTGTTTGGAAAGCCCAGAGAGGAGTATCTAGGATGAGGGAGTGGCCCACAAGGTTGGAAGTATGGGGCCTGAACTATTTTAACTGACAGCTTGATTGTTGCAGAGCTGCTCAGTGAGTTCTGCCATTTAGGGGCATTGTAAGTCCTACAAGAGATATTGCTGGAAGACAACACAGGGAAGAAACACTCCTTTGGATAGTATTTCGGGGCACTCTGACATCTGTTTGCTGAAATTTATTAATTCACCATGGTAAGGGGCATGGATCTGGAGTCTGTTTGACTTCATTTGGATTTCTGCAGGCTAGAAACCAAATTTTCCCTTAATGCCTATGGATTGAAAATGCAAATACATTTTGTTACCATGGAAAGGACTCCCCTAACTTTGGAAGGTTTTCCCATAAGCTTGGACAGGTTTGCACTCAGCAATCAACCCTTTCTCTTTGGCTTCCCCCTTGTGACCAAAGGGTGTGAGCTAGTACCAAGCACATAAAAGCTAAGGCTTTGGGATCACAGAATTTGATCAGTTATTAAATTAATAAGCATTTATTAAGTACCAACTAGATATTAGGCATTGTGCCAGGAAAATACAAGGGTAGAGATCCAAAGGCAACCTTTACTTTCCGGAAGTTGATACATGGAGAGACAGGGAATGCATATAGAGGGATATACAAAATAGATAGAAGATGGATAGAAGAAGGACACTAACAGCTGAGGGGGTAATGAAAGCCCTCATGAAGAAGGTGGAAAATGAGATGGACCCTGAATGAACCCTAATGATTCTGAGACAGATGAGGAAGGAGTTCATTAGCTTGGGGGCTGCCAGTGCAAAGTTATGGAGTGCCATTTTTGAGGAACAGCCAGAAGATTATTTTGTTGGGACTGTAGTGTACATGTAAGGAAGTAATGTGTAATCATGTTGGAAAGGTAAGTTGAGGCTAGGCTTTGAATGCCAAATGGAGGAATTTTTATTTAATATGGAAAATAATAGGGAGCCACTGGAATTTATTCGGTAGGGAAATGATATTGTCACATTTGTGTTTTAGCTTAATCAGTTTGGAAGCTATGTGAAGGATAGATTGGCGAAAGGAGAGACAATGTTGGGAGACAAACTTGAAGACTTGTGAGAAGTGATGAGATACCTGACCTAAAATGGCAATTGTGTGAGTGGAGAGAAGGAGATGGACATGAGGATTGTTTTCTAGATGGAAATGACAAGATTTGTCAACTTGGTGTTCATATGGGATGAGAGAGTTGAGGAGTTGAGGATGACATCAAGGTTGCAAACCTGGGCGACAGGAAGGATAGTGGGGAAGTTCCGAAGAAAGGTAGGTAGATATGGAGGGGAAGATAGAATTCAGTTTTGTTTATATTGCTTTGAGATACCTATGGGCCATCCAGTTCAAAATGTCCAGTAGGCATTTGACCCCTCTTTGGCAGATTCAATATTTCTGCAAATACAAGCCTAAAACTGAGAAGAAAGTCCAAGATTGGAGATGAATATCTATTTTAAAATTAAAATGGACCTTAGAACACAGAATATAAGAACTTATATGGCCCTTAACACATAAAATATTAGAACATAAGATGTTAGAGAAGTGTAAGGGATGGGGTTGTAACCACATCATTGCATTTTATTTTTAGTACCTTAACTACATAAGAACACAGTTCAGTCAGTCAATCAATCAACCAATACAAGACCTTGGACTAAAGACAAAAAATATCTTTGAAAGATATTACACAAGGAAATTCACAAGAATCATGTTCCAATGAGCTAAAGAAACTTGATTTTACCCCAGAGAAAATCTATGTTATCAAGCAAACTGTAATGAGGAGAATTCCAGAATTTGGAGTGAATGTGGAATTCTAAATGAACCCCCTAAGAACTCTAACAACCTTTGGAAAGGAGGAAATGCTTGGACCTCAGCTAGAAGCCACCACAACTGGGAGGAAAGCGAGAATGCAGAATACCAGTCTTAGAACCCAGAATGTCAGAGACTTTAAAACAGTGACTTTCAAAGCTGGAAAAAAGGACCTCTAACATCTATAATGGTAATTATGGAAGAGATCTTAGAATGGAGAAGTTCAGATCTGGAAAGGAGTTTAGATCATTAAATGTCAGAACTGGGAGAAAACATATGATATAAAATATGAGAAGTAGAAGGAGGCTTAGCACATGCAGTATTAGAGCAGAAAATGTTAGGGCTAAAGTGACTTTTGATACCCTCATTTTACAGAGAAGAAACTAAGACCCAGAAAGTTGAATTGACTGGGTCAGTTCAGAGCCAATAGTGACTCTGAGCTCACTATCTCTAGAAAACTTTCTTATCTCTTGTAATTATTTTATTGTTGAGATTTAGGAAAAAGAAGGATCAAGAAAGGAAATTTAATTAAACAAATATTTATTCAGTGACTACAACATGCAAAGCAATGACTTCAAGAAGATAGATAATGTAGGACAACATGACTCACCTGATACCCCCCACTCCCACCAGTGTAGTTCTCTGTCCTTGCCAGCTGAACTTCCATAAATAATAATAATAATAAAAGAAGAAGTATTAATATAGTGCTTTAAGGTTTGCAAAGCACTTTATATTGTCTCATTTGGTCCTCAAACATATATTATCCAAAAAAAATTGTCTTTTAAAAAAAACCCCTTACTTTCTGTCTTAGACTCAATACTGTGTAGTGGTTCCAAGGCAGAAGAGCAGTAAGGGCTAGGCAATAGGAGTTAAGGGACTTGCCCAAGGTCACATAGCTAGGTAGGGTCTGAAGTCAAATTTGAACCCAGGACCTCCTAACTTTGGCCTGAGGTATGTTAGATTGCAGATATGTTAAGTGACTTTCCAAGGATCACACAGCTAGCAAATATTTGAGGTAGAATTTGAAAACAGGTCTTTCTACTCCATGACTAGCAGTCTTTCTACTGGTCCACCAAGCTGCTCCTAACATTGTACTACTGATTTACTCAGTTATTTGGATTACTGTATAACCTCTAATTCTTTTTGGGCCCTATCTTGGCCCCTTGCCCTGATCTTCCTTGGTATTTTAGCAAAATTGGTGCCTTTTTATTCCCTTTCTTCTCACTCCTTAACTCTCTTCAATTTGGCTTTTGACCTCATCATTCAACTAAAATTGCTCTCTCCAAAGTCACTAATGATCTCTTCATTGCTATACCTAATGGCTTTTTTTTCCAGTCTTCATCCTTTAACACTGTTGGTTACCCTCTCCACCTCGATACTCTCTTCTCTCTAGGTTTTTATGACACTCTTCTCTCCTGGTTCTCCTACCTGCCTGATCACTCATCAGCCTCCTTTGTGGGACCTTCATACAGACCAAACCCTCTAACAGGTGCCTTTCAGGGCTCTTTCCTGGACCCTTTTTTCTTCTCCCTCTACACTACTTTACTTGGTGAAAACTCAGCTCCCAAGGATTTACCATTTCTATGACTAAAGTTAGTACATTTCAAAACAAGACCTACAATGATTCTCAAGTCTACTTATCAAGTCCTAATCTCTTTCCTAACTTCTCATGTTGCATCTCTAACTGCCTATTGGTCACATCAAACTGGATGTCCAATAGACATTTTAAATTTGACATTAAACTTGATGTCCAAACTGAATTCTTCTGCTTCTGCTTCTGCTTCTGCTTCTGCTTCTTCTTCTTCTTCTTCTTCTTCTTCTTCTTCTTCTTCTTCTTCTTCTTCTTCTTCTTCTTCTTCTTCTTCTTCTTCTTCTTCTTCTTCTTCTTCTTCTTCTTCTTCTTCTTCTTCTTCTTCTTCTTCTTCTTCTTCTTCTTCTTCTTCTTTCTTCTTCTTCTTCTTCTTCTTCTTCTTCTTCTTTTTTCTTCTTCTTCTTCTTCTTCTTCTTCTTTTCTTCTTCTTCTTCTTCTTTTCTTCTTCTTCTTCTTCTTCTTCTTCTTCTTCTTCTTCTTCTGCTTCTTCTGCTTCTTCTGCTTCTTCTTCTGCTTCTTCTTCTTCTTCTTCTTCTTCTTCTTCTTCTTCTTCTTCTGCTTCTTCTTCTTCTTCTTCTTCTGCTTCTTCTTCTTCTTCTTCTTCTTCTTCTTCTTCTTCTTCTTCTTCTTCTTCTTCTTCTTCTGCTTCTTCTTCTTCTTCTTCTGCTTCTTCTTCTTCTTCTTCTTCTTCTTCTTCTTCTTCTTCTTCTTCTTCTTCTTCTTCTTCTTCTTCTTCTTCTTCTTCTTCTTCTTCTTCTTCTTCTTCTTCTTCTTCTTCTTCTTCTTCTTCTTCTTCTTCTTCTTCTTCTTCTTCTTCTTCTTCTTCTTCTTTCCTCCCTCCCCTACCTCTCCCCATTCCTACCCTAGTCTATACTACACTCAGCTGCCAAATTGATCTTTCTAAAAGTGGAGATCTAACCACATGACCTCTTGAGTTCAATAGACTCCCTATTGCCTCCAGGATAAAAGTTAATTTGTTTGTCACTCAAAGTCCTTTCTAACCTTGCCTGTTCATACCGGTCCATTCTTGTTATTTCTAACTCTCTTTCCCTTTCTTATGTATTTTACAATCAAGTGACACCATTCTCCTTGTTCCATACAGAATATATACATCTCCAGACTGTGCATTTTCTTTGGATAATTCTGGCTAGATTTTTCTCCCTCTTCATCTCTGCCTCCTGGACTCCTTATTGTTTTATTCAAATCCTAGCTTAAATTCCACCTTCTATAGGCAATATGATGCTCTTAGCTAAGTTGATTATTTCTTTGGGCATATCATATTTGTATATATTGTTGTGTTCTCTCCCCACTCTGTTCCCTATTAGATTATGATCTCCTTGAGGGCAGGGATTGTATTTTCTCTCTCCTTTTTTGTGTCATTACCACTTCTTACAGTGCTTGGCACACAAATGCTTATTGACTGACTGGTTCTGTGAGTTCATAATTTCTAGCTATGTCCTCAGACTTGGGTCTGCCCATGGAGCTTATTGTACCTCATCAAACAGAACCATGAGAAATTGAGGAAAAATTCTAGAGCATGGGAAGTGGGGGGCTGAGTGAGTGGTCCCAGGACAGGCCAAGTAGTGATTGGTCATGGACAACTAAAGGAAAAAGCTAATGAAGTTCCAGACTAGAGCAATAGATTCTACAATTAACATCTTCCAAATAAAACAGCTCATGTGGGTTTGAGGTTTGTACTTCACATAGCTTTTTTATGGGGCCTCATGACAATACAGGGAGGTAGAGAGGGAAGGTATAGACTGATACAGAATAAAGTGTTCTTAGAACAAAGACTGCCAGAGCTCCTGAAATGGGGAATTTAGAAACAGAATGTCAGAGTTGAGAGGTCTTTTAGGATAGAAAATGCCAGAGCTGGGAGGGGCCTTAGAACAGGGGATGGGAAAACTGGAGGGAATCTTAAAGCATAGATTATTACAGCTGGAAAGAACTTTAGAACATAGAATTTCTTAGCTAGGAGGGACTTTTAAAGATCATCTAGTCCAGTGATGGTGAATCTATGGCATAGGTACCAAAGATGGTACACAGAGCTGCTCCCCTCCCCCTCTCTACCATGTCTGATGACATTTTTTCACATCACCTGCTCTTCTTCCTAGCAGCCAATGGGAGTACATGGGCGGGGGTAAGATGGGTGGCTCACAGGAAGCAGAGCTGGAGGGGAGCAGAGAACTTGGGCCACTCCCTTACCCCTTTCTATACTCACTGAGGACATTCCTCACTTCACCACTCCTCCACCTATCAGGACAATGGGAGTGCTTCCTTCTTCCCCTGTGTGGGGTAGGGGGCAGGCAGGGAATGCCTGGCACTCAATGGAGGGTGGAGCTTGGCACATAGTCTCTAAAAGGTTTGACATCTTTGATCTAGTCCAACATCCTCATTGTTCAGTTGGAGAAACTGAGGCACAGAGAATCAAGGAAACATAGCTGATACATGTCAAAACAACTTGACCTCAGACATTTTGGTTTCCCTCATAATAATCATTTGACAGATGAAGGAGGTAAGGCATACAAATGACAGAGGAATACAGAATCAAAGGCCATATGGCAAATCCATAAGATCCTATTATCAGACATTTTGAGTTGGAAGGAACTTCAGAGGTCACATAATCCAATCTATTCATTTTTCAGATGGGTAAATTGAGGCCCAAAAGTAGTTGAAGGGACGTGACAATGGTCACACAGGACATAAGTTACAAAGCTGGGGTTCTAACTCAAGTCCTGTGACTCCCAGCAGTGAAAAAGGAAAAAGCCCAGCTCTCTTCTCTCCTAGTTCAATATTTTCTCTACCACACACACCCACATTGTGTTTTATTCTTGACCTTTACATCTGATGGCCTTGGGTCCAGGAATATTGCCAAAGCCTTATAAACAACCTCCACCAAGGCATGCAAAACTATATACCCTTTTCATGATAAACAGATAGCCCTGGACTGTAGTTACTATGGCAACTCCTGCCCAAATCCCCTGAGGAGGTAGGCTGGAGTCAAGAGTGGGAGAGTGGAGGAGGGGGGCATGGAGGATGGCCTTTCTCTTTCCCCTAGAATGAGGATTCTTAGCCTTTTTTTGTGCCGTGGATTCCTCTGAGCAGTCTGGTCAACCCCACGAACCCCTTCTTAGTATCATGCCTTTACACAATGAAGGGAAATGCTAAAGTCCAATGAGAGGGGAGTGAAAAGAGAGATGCATTTTTTTCTCCCATCCAAAGTCACAGAGACCCTGTCATCAATCTAAGGACCCTTGTCCTAGAATGAAGGCTGTCTCAGAGTGGAAGGGTCCCACTGTCCCAATAGGCAACGAGTTTCCTGTTGTATGCTAGACCACCATTTGCCAGGGATATCAAAGAAGGGATTCCTGCTTCAGGTCTGAATCACAGAGGATTAGAGAGAGGTTCAAATTGCTTTACAATCCAAACCCCTCACTTTACAGATAGGAAGGCCAGAGAAGGTACTGTCCAAGGTCACAGAAGTGTAAATGGTCAAGCCCAGCTTTCTTTCTACTGTGTTGTGGTAGCTAGCTACAGACACCCATTTATTCCAGTTCTTTTTTCATTACACAATACTGCCTTTTGCCATGACATGCCCACACAGGGAGTCCTCAGATGTTAAAAGATTCTGGAGTAAGCAAGGCCACAAAACTCTCCCCCCCCCAATGCCTTACAACTCATTTTAGCCATGATTTTAATTGCGTGTCTATCACTGGGTCCTCCAGCCTCCTGCTTTTCTTTTCATCTGTGTCCCACTTTGCTTGGTCTTTTCTGTGCCATGCTTAGGGTTGTGGTAACTGGGACGGGGAATTGCTGACATTCCTTATTTGCCCCCTTGGCCCAAGCATTTGGCTTTGTGGCCATCTTCTCTGTGCCTGCCAGAGTAGCATGACATGTTACTGTATTTTGATTTTATTTAGATTTAGAGCTCATAGGGGCCTTAGAGATCCTACTTTATCTGGCTCCTGCCCACCTACTTTTCCTGGCTCATAATACATCACACTCCTTTGGCTGATCGATTGACTTAAAAAAACTTACAATCCAACCAAATGATTTACTTATGGTGCCAGTACATGTCCTTCCTACAGACTGGTCCCTTTGCATGGAGTTCAGTTTTACTTCGCTTCCATTTCTTAGAACTTAGAACTCTAGTTTGCATTGGTGGCCAATGCCTACAGCTTAGAAATTACTATATATTTGGCAATGACCTATTTTTCCTACCTAGTAACAATAGAATACAAACTTCCTGAGAACAAGAATTCTTTCATTTTGTCTTTGTATACTTAAAACTTAGCACAGTGCTGGGCAGATTTTGTATATATTTGCATATGTATTTGTTGCCCCTTCCCAACTCTCAGTAGAATGTAAGCTTCTTGAGGACAGGACTGTTTCATTTTTGTCTTTGTATCTCCAGCACCTTGGATAGCGTTCACAGCGTAGTCCATACTAGATAAATAAAGGTTTGCTTTACTGAATAAAAGTTTGTCAGATGAATAAATAAGACAATCAACCCAGCCCAATGTTGTTCTTTTAGAAATGGGATGCCAAAGGTTCACAAATATTATTCCTCCCCTGCCTCCATGTCTAAGACCTCCTCCCTTCCCCCCCCCCCCAGCTGCTTAGAACCTTCTCCTCTGAGATTACCTTTCATCTACTTTTAAAAAATAAAAACCTTTGGGGGCAGCTGGGTGGCTCAGTGTATTGAGAGTCAGGCCTAGAGATGGGAGGTTCTGGGTTCAAATCTGACCTCAGACACTTCCCATCTGTGTGACCCTGGGCACCAACTAGGAAGTGTCTGAGACCAGATCTGAATCCTATTTCATCTACTCTTTTTGCATGCTGTCTCTGCACCTATATATATATATATATATATATATATATATGTATATATATATATATATATACATATATATATATGTCATTTCAAGTCCTAGGACTCCTGGTCCTGGGTCTCAGCTGTAGTCAGGCTCTGGTGATGCCCCATTAGGATTGGGCTGCATCTCTTAGAGAATCTGGCATGAACATTTTGAGGGCAGGAAGATTAGAGACATTGATGAGATGGAGATCGGGTGAACAGCCTAATGAGAGAGGAACAGCTGGAGAGAAATCATGTCAGGCCTCTTTGAAAAGCCTGAGAGGGAACTAAGGAGCAGAGGCTTCCGGCAGCTATGGTGACAGCCACAGTCTCCTCTTCATGGGAACGGCTCCCAGAGTTCTTTGGAGGGGGGAGGTTTTGTAAAAGGTGGGTCAAGAGGGGGAAAGGTCCTGAAGCAGGGGAAACAAATAGGCTAAGGTAGACTGAGGAAAAAGGAGTGAAAAGGGGTTCATCTCCATCTTTCCCCAACCCTCTCTGGCCTATGACCTCAAAGTACCTTTTCCCAAACCATCCCCACCATGTAAGCAAGGGGTTCCAGATCACTGGGCTGTAGAGAAGGGAGATATGGACCATCACAGCTTAGGGGTCATGGTGGTAGGATGTTAGAGCTTTAAGAGGTCTGAGGACAGAGAATGTCCAAACTAGAAAGATCTTTAGAACCCAGAATGTCAGAGCTAGTAGAGATCTTAGAACATAGGAAGTCAGAGCTGAAAGGTTCCTTAGAGCATAGAATATCAGAGCTAGGTGGGGCCTTAGAACTCAAGAGGTCAGACAGATATTAGAACAGAGAGTGTCAGAGCTGAGAGAGACCTTAGATCAGAAAATGTCAGAGCTGGGAAGGAGCTTAGAACAGAGAATGTCAGAGCTGGGAGAGACCTTAGAACAGAGAATGTCAGAGCTGGGAGGGATCTTAGAACAGGGAATGTCAGAGCTGAGAGAGACCTTAGAACAGAGAATGTCAGAGCTGGGAGAGACCTTAGAACAGAGAATGTCAGAGCTGGGAGAGACCTTAGAACAGAGAATGTCAGAGCTGGGAGAGACCTTAGAACAGAAAATGTCAGAGCTGGGAGGGATCTTAGAACACAGAATGTCAGAGCTGGGAGAGACCTTAGAACAGAGAATGTCAGAGCTGGGAGAGACCTTAGAACAGAGAATGTCAGAGCTGGGAGGGACCTTAGAACAGGGAATGTCAGAGCTGGGAGAGACCTTAGAACAGAGACTGTCAGAGCTGGGAGGGACCTTAGAACAGAGACTGTCAGAGCTGGGAGAGACCTTAGAACACAAGATTCAGAGTTGGGAGCGACCCTGAAACATAGAATACTGTAAGATATGTAAGAATTTACAATGCCAGAGCTAGAGTGAACCCTAGCTTGCACAAAGTAAGAGCTTAGAACCCGGAAGGTCAGAGATAAATGGAACCATAGGAAAGATTTGTCTGCACTTGGAGGAGCTTGAGGGGAGGCTTCCCCATTTACTAATGAAGAAATGTCCTTTATTCTCCTGGAAGGGAAGAAAGGAGAAGGTGTGGGTAGAATATGCCCTGAAAAGGAGATGGTTGGGGAGAATTTTCTCCTCTGTATCTTCCATTCCTTAGTTGGTTGTTCAGTTATTTGCCTCTGGATTATTCCTTTCTTCCCTTCTGTCCTCTCAAATCCTGGCTGGCTTCTTCCTACCTTTCTGTGGGTTTCTGTATCATTTCTATCTAGGGTGTTCCCTCCCTTTCCTCCTCCTCCTCCCTCCTTCCCCTCCAGCCTGTTGTGAGTGCTCTGGGAATGTAACCATTAGTCTAAACCAAACATAATTAAGAAGGAAAATCTGCTGCTGTTTAAAGAATAATAATAATTAAAAAACCAAACAGAAATAAGGTTTTGATTACCCAACATCTTGGGGAAGCAGCTTTGGCATTAGGGAAAAAGAGCTCTGGCTTAAGAGTCAGTGCCTTGATTCCACAGGCTTGCTATGAGACCTTTGTTAAATACCTTTACTTTTTTAGGCCTTTATTTTCTCATCTGTATAATGGGGAAAACGATTCCTTCTCTGTCCTTTTCACAATGAGGTTTAATGAGGCTCAGAGAGGAGAATAAATGCATGGTGCATCACAGAGGAGTCAGGAGACCTGGGTATGAGTCCCTGCTCTAAAGTTTAATAGCTATTTGACCTTGAGACAGCTAGGTAGTACAATGGATATTGTACCTGGCCTGGAATTATTTGGGAACTGAGTTCAAATCTGACCTCAGACATTTATGACTCTGGGTAAACCACTTAATGTCTGTCAACCTCAGTTCCTTCCATTGTAAAACTGGGTTGATAACAACACCTACTTCCTAGGGTTGCCTTGAAGATCAAATGAGATGAGCACTTAGCACAGTCCCTGGCACATAGTAGGCACCTAATAAATGTTTGTTCCTTCCTGCCTTCCCACTTTGAACAAGTCACTTCTCTCTAGACCTTAGTTCCTTCCTCAAAAGAACTGAAATGAGAGGGTTAGATTAGATGATCTTTCTGGTCCCAGTTTTAGGAAATGCTTCTACAGTTCCATATTTTAGTGGTTAGTCTATGGGACTGGCTTGAAGAAGGGAGTGGGACCCAGCCCTGGTTTCCTCCCAGCATTCTGGGAAAGTTTCCCCTTATCCTTACTGAGAGGAGACATAGATATAAGCCAGAAACTGACCTAGATCAATTCAGAGCCTACAAAACCTCAGAGACCATCTGGTCCAGCCAGGCCCCTTTTTACAGATAAGGAAACTGGGTCTGAGTAAGGTTAAATGACTTGTCCCACAGTCACACAGCTAGCAAATGTCCATCCCTTTCATTTTTACAGATGAGGAAACTGAGGGTGGGAGGATCTTAAACGGTTGCTTGCAAAAGATTACAGACCTGCAGTTAGAAGGAATCTTAGATGGCATCTAGCCTAGTGCCTTTATTTTACGGATAGGGAAACTGAGGCTGGGGAAATTAAGTGACTCACTCAGAGTCCCACGAGCAGAAAGGGACAGTGCTAGGGTTTACATTCCTTTCCACTGTATCCCACTTAAATTCCCTACACTGGCTCAGAGAGGAAGCCCAGAGGAAAGCCTTCCCTTTCTCCCTCCTCTCCCCAACTGGGTATCTACCAAGTGGAGTTCATGTCCCTCCCCTCCCCCTCAAGTAATCATCGCTCCCTCCTCCCCCACCTGGCCAATGATTTAGAGGGAGCTGGCTGGTTTAATTATTTTAATTTGCTTGCTGTCTCCTGCCTTGCGCTTCTCCTAGTGGGCTGCAAA